>NC_079433.1:2919977-2959977 GCF_026213295.1 Gadus chalcogrammus | reverse complement strand
GAGAGGAGGGCTGAGGAGGGCTGTCAATCAAATATCGCGCTTCAGAAACGGCCAATCATAGGAAAGCCCGCCCTGCCTTGGTTCCCTCCCCCATAGTGCCAAAATTAAATTTGAGCGAGAGCGTAAAAACATCTTTCGCGAGAGGTAATTTGCGCGCGCGAGAGGCTGTTTTGCGCGCGCAGAGATCATTTGCGCGCTCGCAGTTAATATCTACGCGTTGTGGCAACCCGGCCCAGGCCAATTAAGGACATTGAGAGCACCTGAGGAACAAGTGGAGAAGCAGGGCTTAAATAGCCTGCTTCTCCACTCATTCGGGGCTCTCCCAGCCTTGGAGCTCCTGCACGGAGAGACCGGTCCTCGTGGGTGACGGGATTCCACCCACGAAGAAGGGGGACCGCTGATTCCTCCCGAGGTTTAAGTTATTTGTGTTTGGAGAGACTTTATGTTCGGTAATAAACCTGCCTTTTTTGGCTTTCACCAACGAAATGCTGTCCTGTTTGGGAGGAGTTGGTGCGCTCAACGTGGCGGGTTGCCACAGCGTGTGGAATAATATAATACGCCCGAATGCATCTTTTATCACGTTAGTGAATTATGGCACTAATGTGTCGCCATACTAGAGGAATAGTTACACTGACGTTGTGTTAGTCGTGTGTGTAGCATCACGTGACGTTGACATGTGGTTCAATGATGGCGGGATGGATGGGGGAGGGTCTCTGTCCATCATCTATTATTACACGACTGATTGTATTTTTTTGATGTACCTTCAGTGTACAAGAGTGCCCTCACCATCCCCATCATCATTGGGTTGCTTGTTCTCCTCCTCGCTGCTGCTGCTGCTGTTGTTGGAGTCCTTCTGTACAAGAAGAGGAACGGTGAGTGGATCAAACTCTCCGGGAGGACTGAGACCTGATCTCCACCTGCTCCTACTTCCTGTCCCCTTCCTACGATCTGATTGGTTGTCTTTACCCACTGGTGGTCTGGTGGTAGAAACCTCTCCACCTCTGAATGATGAACCTCCTCCAATGTCCACTGAGATGTTGTGGCATTAAGAATATGAAAGTATAATAACATGAGGATATTCACCACTGTTACAACACTAAACATTTCTCTTGATCCTTAGATTCAGAGAAGCATCACAAACCAGTTGGTGATTAAAATGAGTGTTTACTGCAGTTCTGTTCTTATGATTAACACCACTTACAACACAGAGACCTTGGTGACTTTTCTAGCTCACTGGGTTATACAGCTCTGTATATCTAGATACATCTAGCTCACTGGTCTATACAGCGCTGTAGATGTATTTACATCTAGCTCACTGGACTATATAGCTCTATAGATCTAGATACATCTAGCTCACTGGACTATATAGCTCTATAGATCTAGATACATCTAGCTCACTGGACTATACAGCTATATAGATCTAGATACATCTAGCTCATGACTTCACCTCCTCCCATTCTGATACTTCCCAGGTTCTGACACCAGCTCTGAGAACACTGAGGGGCAGAATCCGGCTCCTGAGGCCCAACCTCTGACCACAGTCAGTACTTTACCACTTTACAATACTTATTCAGAGTCATATGTTTACAGTTATATTTGTTTGCAGTCTACTTTATCACAGCGATAGTAATACAACTATTAACAGTACTTCACCACAGTAAAGGTACGGCCACACTGAACGTGTTACGCACGTTAGAGGCGCAGAAAATCAGCATTTTTGCACCGGGAACCATTGGTTTAGGCGTGTAGATGCGTGACACGCGCTATAATAATGCGTTAAGCGCGTTGATTTAGGCGTTTTACACACCTAAATAACGCGCCCAACGCACCTACTCGCAGAGTTCAATAATTTTTTCTTTTTACGCTCCTACGAGTGACGCTTATCCGCGATAGCCAATCAGCGTTGAGCTTGACCCGACGTCACTGGCAGAGAGACGAGGACGGACGCTCAGCAGCTGATAAGGAGCGCCTGTAGTTGGTGTCCTGACGGGAGATCCTGGCACCATCCCGGGCTAGCAGGTCATCAGACATGGCCCAAGTCAACCGAAAATACGTCTGGAACCGGCCGTCATCCAGGCGGAGTTCTAGCCTGGTTCTACCAGACTCTCGTACTTCACTTCATTTCATTTCATTAGTACAGAGAGTCTGGACCTAATCAATTGACAAACGTTAACTCACTTGAAGGCGGGTGTCTGTTGAAGTTTAAAATGATTGGATCTGCCCAGTGCCACTCTGGATCTGCCATAACCAATCGCTAACGTTTGGTCGTGACGTATGTCATGCGCCGGGAATCACGCGCAGGTTGTACACAAACCAAACACCTTGCGCGTCTGCACGAAAATGTCCGTCAACGACAGCTGCAGGTTTTGTTCGTCGAGTTAAATTTATCAGGGAAAAATTGCACATTGTAAATCAACTACCGACCTACAACAACAACTCAAACTGGCGTACGACTTTATCGTCATTGTTCTCAGACACGCCCTCTGTTCGCTGATTGGTGGCCGCTGTGGCGGCGCCAGAAAACCAAATTACATACAGCAGGTCCAGACCTAGTACTGAAGGGAAATTCAAATTGAGCGGAAGTACTTAGGCGGGCGGAGCCAGGCTACTGGAGTTCCTGGAGGAGGTGGTGAAACCCACCCAGCTGTGAGCGCCTACGGAGGATGTAATGCTCCCAAACACGACGGCGTTTGGGTTTCCTACTCTCCTCGAACTCCCACAGCAAATACAGCGCAGCGATGGTGGTGATCTCGGCCATGTTTGTGGAGCAAAAGAAAAGTAGCGGGGGCCAATAAGTTTTGGGCGGGCTCATCTAGCTCCGTAGGCGCGTTAGGTGCGTTGAACCATTTTTGTGACGCACAATGATCAAGCGGCAGGCTAGGCGCGTTACGCGCGTAATGCGTTCAGTGCGGCCATACCTTAATAGATTAACAATCATATTTGAACAGTACTTCATCACAGTAATATTCTAACAGTACCTCATCACACTAATAGATTAACATTAACAGTCATATGTTAACAGTGCATCATCACAGTAATATATTAACAGTACAACATCACATTGATAATGTGTTTAATGTTTAATGCTGATTTGTACTTTCTTGCTGTTTAGGTTTGTAGTTAAATCATGAAGAGGCTTCTCACGTTCAGCTTCCTAAAGCAGGATGGAGTGGATCGCAGTTTGTTTATAATCCTTACAAACAGGCTTGGGACTTCAGCTAACTAAAGATGCTATATCTGCTTAATAACAATAACATTCATACTTAACTTTATCTTGATAACAACCATTTATCCGTAAAAATTGTAAATCAATTAGATCGCTGTATTTGTGATAGATTTGATTAACTCACTGGCTTAAACCTGTAATCTTTCACTGATGCTTGGAAACCATGGCAACACGACCTCGCAACATAAGCTAGCACAATCGAGCTAGGCTGCTCTAGCATGAAGGTTTTTTTGTATTTTTACAAAAAAATCGGAATTGGATTAAATATTAATGTTTTTTTTAATCATCCAAATGTAAAAATCGCTGTACTCTCGTTTGGGGTTATTTGGACAATATAATCCCCCAAAAAATCTGAAAATATTCTCAATATACTGTTTATAGGTTAGGTCCTTTCATTTAGTGAAGTTATTGGGCTTTTTGTGACCAGAGTTCATATCTTTGATGATCTTCCTCCACTAGCGTCCTGATATCAGATGTCTTATGCTGAAAGACAAAACACACACACACGCACACACACACGCACACACGCACGCACACACACACATAAAACACACATTCATAAACACACATATCAACACACATTTAGCTGAACTGTATACATCTAAACATATATATGTATGAAGATTAGATATGGCTAAAAAATATGCTGAACATTATATATAATTGAACGTTATATCTTTCTGAACGTTAAGTATAAATGAACATTATGTATAGCTGAACATTGTTGAAAATGATGTAATGCTGAATATATATTAAAGCCAGCTGAACATAATATTGTAAGAACAATTCATTAAGGGTTACATGAAACTTGGTCGCTGTAACAGTGTGTGAGCATCAGTGCGTCTGATGCTGGAGTCAGAGTCACGTCTCTGTGGATAATCTCATCGAGCTGTTCTTCTGAATACATCGATATGAAGGCGCTAACGGGGCTGCTGCTGTTGGTCTTTGGTCACGGTGTGTCCTCAGGTAAGACTGATGACAGTTATTCCTGTTCAAAACTATTATTCCATAGTTGACTATTAATCAATAGTTGACTATTATTCAATAGTTTTATTTAAACGTTTCAAAAGGTTTGTTTCTGGTCCCTGAATAGAAGACATTTAGTTGTTTGATTTCCTTGTAAAACTGAAAACCATTCGCTAATCATCCCAAATGCGACCAATTAATCCACAACATGATTAATCATTTACTTTGAATATTCATTTGATGATGTTGTTTATGAATCAAATAAATATAATCTATTATCGCGACTAAACATTAAACTTCAGTTTGGAGTGATTCTGTTTAAATATACTTTTAATCCCATTTCCACTCTTCTTGTTTAACCATTAGTAGGTTGTACAAACAAATCCAACCTGAGGGTTCCCGCCAATTTCCTGTTGAATTTAGAATCAAAATAATTAATAATAATTAAGATTAAATCATGTTTTTAGATAAACAAAAGGTTCCCACATTACCTGTACGGCCAGGGGGCGGAGCCATAGGACAGGGGGAGGGGCCATACACCTGTCTGTTTGCTGGGATGTACAGTATTATGGTGCGTTCACATCGCTGGGAATTATGGGGAAAACATTTTCGCGACGTCAGAAAGTTCTCGTGAACGACACCTTATGACGCTCTTATGATTCTGCTTCCGTTCAGCAACTGGGGCCAGATTTGCCCAAGACTTGCCCAGTTGATGACGTATGGTTTACTGGTGACGCTCATGAACATGACGGAACAGGAAAGTTTTACTCAATATAAAAGAATCAACCATCATATCACATTCTTTACTATAGATTGACGTTGTAACCGTCTGTTGGCATCGACTTTGCTCAGTTTTAAACGTTGTGTACTGGTAAACCAGCTCTGGATAAGGGCATGTGTAGCCTTCCACACAGTGGCCATACGATGTGCTTCTCTTAAATAAAAGCTAGTAGGTGATAGGCTACAAGGAAATAAAGGCCTTCGAACTTGAAACTGATCCTACTAAGTTCTGTTTAGTTCTGACTGCTTTTTATCGGATAAAAAAAACCTGCTGTGAAGAAGATTTCGATACCCAACGCAGTGCACATGAGCGGTCGCTGTCGGGAACACGCGTAAGCGTGAGCGTCACCAGGACCATGAACGCACCTTTAACCTGTCTGTCTGTCTGTCTGTCTGTCTGTCTGTCTGTCTGTCTGTCTGTCTGTCTGTCTGTCTGTCTGTCTGTCTGTCTGTCTGTCTGTCTGTCTGACTGACTGACTGACTGACTGACTGACTGACTGACTGACTGACTGACTGATTCACTATGAGGATTTCCTACATGGCGTCGTCTGGACTCTCAACGTCCCCAGAGTTTGTTGCGGTTGGGATGGTGGATGAGGTCAGTGGCGTCACTCTGCTGTTTTGTTCGGGGCTAAAGCCTCGGATGTTATTTAATTAGCCCCGAATATGATAACCTCAATATGACCCTCAATCCGAGTTTTCGATGACGATACAAACGTTAGGTTTTAAGCTTGGGGATGTTTCGACTTCATGTGTATTTTGCAGAAAATGGGCAACAGCGCCCCCTAGGGTCACACTTTTCGGTGGCTTCGCTCCCCATAAAAAGCTAGTCAGTGTTTAATGACGTTGATTTACCTTTGAGCATTTCCTAATATAGGCTACTGTGTAAAATGCTGTTTAGAATTAACTTTTATATCAAGAAAGAAGAATCGAGTGACGCTCTTATTCCCGCTCTCCTAATTGCTTGACCGTGATCGAGCATCCAGGATCGATTGCTATTCCTTGGGTCCCCGGATGTTAACACTGAATTTTCTGACATTGAATTTTCTGACATTGAATATGGCATGAAAATTCAAAAATATTTACGTTGAATTTTTTAACGTTGAATATTTGATTTAGACATTTTTAACATTGAAAAATAAAGCTGAATATGATTTATTGAGTTACATTCAGAGGCAAAAAATCCAAAATTCATTTCAATGCATACATATTCAGTGCTTAGAATTCAATGGCTTTTTATTTTCAAAATCCGATGGCACAGATTTACTTCCATACCTATCCTATCCCCAGTCAGATCCGTGCGTGTGTGTGTGTGTGTGTGTGTGTGTGTGTGTGTGTGTGTGTGTGTGTGTATATATCCCTGAACTGGCTTGCCCCTAATTCCAGAAGGCAATTCCATTGGTCAATACTTACATTCAAATGCATCCATCTCAATTTCCCTTCATATTTGAAACAACTCTTAATCCCTCTAACTTCTCAATACAGCCTACGGCACATGGACCACCTGTTTCTAGTTAAACCTAGAATCAGGAAAGAAATTGGTCGTCGGGCATTCAAATTCAAAGCTCCATCAGATTGGAACAACCTTCCCTCCTCACTTAGGTCTATTACTTCTTTCCATATCTTCAAATCATCTTTAGTTTTGCATTATAAAACATCCTGCTCTTGTTTCTGATCTATCTTACCTTTTCTCTCTAGGACTCATTCTACTCATACCTGCTTTCCTTTTGTCCACTATACTATTTACATGTGTGTATCTGGGTTGAAATATGTACTGTATATTCTACTTGTGCATGCAAGAAAATGTATTTATTGTATGTAATGTATATTAATATATTTGATTGTACTCTGTGTAATACTGGCTGGTAGGGGGTGGGAAGGGGGGGGGTAGCTATAGGGAGCATTGTTGGAGTGTGTGTGGGTGTGTGGGTGTGTGAGTGTGTGTGTGTGTGTGTGTGTGTGTGTGTGTGTGAGTGTGCGTGCGTTTGTCCTTGTGCTTATGTGTTTGAATTTATGTTTATAATTTACTTTTTACTTTCATTGTATTATTTGTCATTATTGTAAGGACCCCCTCGAAAATGAGATGATACATCTCAAGGGGCTATCCTTGAAATAAAGAAATAAAGAAATAAATATGTGTGTAAGGTCTGCCTCACTTTATTCATTTTACTCTGCGAAAAATTGAATGGAACTTTAGATGTTTGGGGATAAGCAGCATAGCAGTCAGGTCGATATTTAAAGCTATAATAAACCGCGTAATTCGTTTATTTAGATAAAGCATTATGAAAAAGTTTGCATGCACAATAAAGCATATGATGTTTATGAAACTTAGAAATCCCCACCCAAATCTATTCTCTTGACTAGAGGCAATAAAAATGTGATATGTGTGGAAGAGAGACGGAGAAGGGAGGAAGGAGAGGAGAAAAGGATTAGAGGGGAGAAGGAGAAGAGAGAAGGAGGAGTAGTATTTAGTGACCAGAACTGTATGGAGTGTGTCTAGTGTGTGTGTGTGTGTGTGTGTGTGTGTGTGTGTGTGTGTGTGTGTGTGTGTGTGTGTGTGTGTGTGTGTGTGTGTGTGTGTGTGTGTGTGGGGGGGGGGGTATCTATATAGTTTGTATCTATATTAAGTTAATCTTTGGTGTGCGTCTATTTGGTGCGTTGATCTTTATGGTGTGCATCTATATGGCTTGTGTCTATGGTGTGTGTGTATCTATATGGTGTATAGGCTACCTATGATGTGTGCGTGTATATAAATGGTTTGTATC
The DNA here is from genome assembly GCF_026213295.1 of Gadus chalcogrammus. Lineage (NCBI taxonomy): Eukaryota > Metazoa > Chordata > Actinopteri > Gadiformes > Gadidae > Gadus > Gadus chalcogrammus. The sequence continues at coordinate 2,952,240 of NC_079433.1, read as the reverse complement.
CATCGTGTGTGTCTGCATATGGTTTGTATCTATATGTTGTATGTGTGTGTGTGTGTGTGTGTGTGTGTGTGTGTGTGTGTGTGTGTGTGTGTGTGTGTGTGTGTGTGTGTGTGTGTGTGTGTGTTAACGTGTGTGGTGGTAGGCGATGACTCCAGTTTAACCAGTGAACGAGTCTCTCTGGTCTCTATGATGAAAGCTTCCTTCTCACTCCTCAAAGGGCCGTTCAGGATGCTGCCAAGTTACGGTTGCAATGGAGACGGTATCTCGCAGAGCGCTCAGAGAGCAGATGTTCTCGTGTGGTAACATCGCACTCTGCTGTCCACATCCGCTCACTACACACACAGGGACGCAAGATCACACGTGCGTTGAGTTTAACTAATTAGCTCCCCTGCCGCCAAGTGGTTTTCTGGTGCGTTTCACTTAAGAGGGAACCGGACAGTACGTTGGTGTCCTCCACTGTATGGCAGTTCCCAGAAACCAGAACGTGTGTGTACTGTTTTGTTGAGGTCTGTTGTGACTTAATCTCTTCCTGTTTCACGGGTTAAAGATTTTTTGAAGTAAAGAGGAGCATCTCATCTGAACCTGATGTGAGTAGAATTGTGTGACTTGTGACGTATGTTGAATATAAATCACTGATTATGTCTGAAGGAAATCGGGGATTGTGGTGTTTTAACTCTCATTTGAAATTGAAATAATGATTCTACCTGAAAGTAACATTTTAGAGACTATACATTCAATCTTGTCAAAGTAAGAGGTAAATCACTCTTGACTAATGACAGTCAAATAATTAGTATAACTTATATTAAAAAGCTGGATTACTTCATTATCTTAATCATTATTTAAAAGTTGGATGATCCCAAAAGCCCAAAATTTGTCATTCATTTATCTGATTTAATGGCGATGGTAGATGTTGAACTGTGGGACAGGGCCCAAGTATGGGGACCATGAGTAAACTGTTCCTTCCTTCAAAGGTCTAGCATGGATATTTAACTGCAGTTCTGTGAGTATCCCAACTTAACCATGAAGATGAACTGCAAACTGTAAGTCATAAGTTTCTCATTACTCTTGGGCACATTGATGTATTTTGGCTTCCTGGTGAGTTAACCTGTTACCTGAAGGTTGATCTGAGTAGTAAGGATGTTTTATTGGTTCATGGGTTACTTGGGTGTTTGGTTTATGTTGGTTTTAATGATTTGTTAAAATGGTTACAGGCTCCAAGTTATTGTTGTAAGCTGGAGTAATGGGTTGGGTTCTGATATCTTCAGTCTTCTTTCCAGCTACTCTCCTGAGCTCTGCATCTTCATCACATGAGTGTTGCTTTACTGAGGAGGGTGTGGTCTGAGTGAGCAGAGGTGCATACTGGGGTACAGAGCTGTCTCTAGTCTACAGGTCTGTAGACACGCCCCCTCAGGGGAAACCGAGTGTTTGAGAAACCGTTGTGACGTCAGTTACATGGACTGGAATGTTCTTAAAGTTGGAGACAGGGATTCAGAAGGAGAAACACCAAGGGGAGATGAGGGGGCTCCTCATCTCAACGACTAAAACACAACTTCAGTCTGACACAGAGAACCATGGAACACATTCAACAGTCCCCTCCAGGCATCGTGACTCCTCAGGAACAGTTTTATTTCCAAGAAGGTCTTATTTGGGGCCATCCCCAGATGGATCCTGCTCCTCAAGAGCCACCCCCCTCCACTGGGTGGTCATCTGAACAGATGACCTCCTTCCTGTCCTCAGGCTGACTAAAGCTGCACCGTTTGCATCTGTGAAGGCCCCTCATTCAGGAAACCACTGGACTACAAAGACATGACTTCAGAGACATTGAATAAACCTGGGACACATTTTGGAGACGCCAAGCATAATCCATCACCAATGTGGGACGCCACTGAAGAATGTTGTACATAATTTACGTCTCTGGAGACATTGGTTGTTCTGTTCTGGGTGCCCTGGCAGGAGAGCTGGGGTTGGATGATGGAACGTTATTTGGCATGAGGTTTTTACCCTGCATGATTGTTTGGCCTTTTATGGCTCAGTGGTGTGTGTGTTTGGGTTTGACATGAGATGGATGATTTTTGAGCATTGCTTGGGTTCTTCTGTGTGTGTCTCCCACACACACCTGGCATGGGGTTCTACGTGTGTTTGGTTCCACCTGGCATGGGGTTCTACGTGCGTGTTCTGGGTTCTATGTGTGTGTGTGTCCGGCTTGCTTTGACAGTGCTAATGTTCATACGGGGGTCTGTGTGATTGGCTTGGGATATTGGAATGGTCAAATAAATCATACCTGATGGATGACCACACGTTTACTTAAGGGCCTCCAGTAGACATGAAGAGCCCTGAGCGACGCTCCGGAGCGATATCCAACACACTGGGCAGGAAGGAGAGTATCCAACTCAAGTGTAAAAGGATGCAAGCGGGTGTTCGGATCAGTGACTTCAAACTAGGACTACACCAATCAGGATCAATGGAGGATGGACACCTAAAGGCATTCCACAAGGAGAGTCTGAAGTTGGAAAGGGACCTAAATTGGTATTGAAGATGACCTTCAGACCTGTAATGAGACGGCTCTTCCTACCTGGCTGGATTGATGGAGAGCCCTGTGGATATTGTCTTGCTCTCCGTTGCACGTCTTCTCAGGCTGTACTGTATTTGTTTCGGACAGGACTAGCTGAACGATTGGTTCCCTTAAATCAGAACCAATCTGGGAACTCCAACTAGTGCGCTCTTCGAGCTGAAGTTGTGCTCTTCGAGCTGAAGTTGTGCTCTTCAGCTGAGGAGGTAAGGAAACCTTCACTGGGGCTTCAAGGTGTAAAGAGGGGAATGTTTCAAAGTGTTCCATGGTACTCTGATGAAGACCGTTGTTATGTTCCACTGGCTGAGAGGAAGAACCCTCACATCTTCCTCTTGGCCTTTCTCCTCTGAGAATCCTGGCGCCATCTAGAAGGATATTCCAGCTCATGTAACTGATGTCACGACAGATTCTCAAACACTTGGTTTCTCCTGAGGGGCGTGTCTATAGAACTGAAGACTTCAGACAGCACTGTATCCCAGCATGCATCTCTGCTCACTCAGACCACATCCCCATGAGTAGGATGCAACACTCTAGTGATGGAGATGTAGAGTTTTATAAGTAACGAGGGAGCAGACAAAGGTGATTAGAACACAATGGCATGTCAAGTCTGTAAATCTTTAAACCATGAAGATGGTTGGATAGTTCAGGAATTGGGTTTCTTTTGAATATGGGCAGTCCTTTCACTCAGATGCCCACATCTCACTGGACCTGTACATGTGTTGGCTGGCCGGCATGATTTGCTGTTGGTGATGAGGCGGTCAGGGTGACATTGCAGGGCTATGGTCGGCTCTCTGTGAGCGCAGCATTTAGATTTGCTCTGTATGGTTTGTACCTTGAATAATCTAGATAATTGTAAAATGTAGTCACAGTTTTGGATTGAATGATTTTAGGTTTAAAGTTGTTGTGGGACGTACATGGTAGTTTGGTTCTTCGTACGGTTTTGAGTGATATAATTTGTACACACTGGGTGCATAATAATGTAAAGGTACACTGAATAGTAGTAATGACCAACAGCAACAAACAGATCACATCAAGGTAAGTCTGTTGGCTGTGTTTTAATGAAGACCATCGCTGGACTTCAGGATCTTCCTCCGTTCAGCTCAAGGTGAGGCTCTGGTTCTGTTTTTTCTTTGGTTGGTTCCGGCCGGAATGTTCGGATTTCAGTCGGACGGTTTGTGCTTCCCGCCATGGACGGTTCTGAGTGTTGACGTGACGGGACTCTCGCTGCGTACAAAACATCGTTCTACTTGCGGGTCCATTTTTTACATCAGTGAAGGCTGAAAATCATTTGAAGGTGGAAGACAATTTGACATTTCTTCAACGGAACCCAGCACCTAAATATGGCTGAGTATATTTGATTTAATATCGATACTGCTTAGTGTTCTTTGTTACTTCAGCTTTTGTACATTCTAAATATCTGCTGTCATTAATTGCCACAGAAGTTAAACCCTACCCAATGAAATGACGTTAAACAACGACTTTGGTGCAGAGTTACCAACTGGATAATATCAAAGCTAAAATAATGGCGGTCCTTCCAGTACAGTTACAGTAGAAGATACTCTAGAACTGTACAAGGTTAAAAAGGTAACATGTAGTTTGTCCCAAGTTGTCTGCCTCCTCACCCAGAGCAAGACCTCCACCTCCTCACCCAGAGCCAGACCTCCACCTCCTGTCAGAAGTCCTCCAGAACAGGTCAGTGCTCTGGTGTGTGAGTAGTCTCTTCTCAGGTCAGTTTCAATGCATGGCCTGAACCACTTCTTTAAACTTGTGGACTGCTCTGTCTTCATTCCGTAAAATGGGATGCTCATGTCTGGTCTCAAGTCTTTTCTAGCCTCGAGTTATAAATAGTAGTTCAATTAATTGTGTAACTCGGTTTCGGATGAGTCAATTAAGTTTATTGTTGGGAAAATGCTGGTATAAACCTGCTGCTGTAGCTGAAAGGTGAGGCTGGGGACCGGAGGCTTGTGGTGCCAGGATGGACCGGAGACTGAGGCTGGAGACCAGGGGCCTGCAGCACCGGACCAGAGGGTAACCATCACCAAGCTCATCTGAAACACTAAAATCCACGGTAGTTTAGGTCTGGTTTTGATCATCTTATGACTTTAAATCAGTGCCAAGCTGTGATTGGAGTTAATTCATACGGGGGTTATGCAAGAGTCATATGAGCCATTATTGTTACGAGTGCTGCTACGACCGTAGTGGATGAATTGCTGAATGCGTCAATCTGCAGACGTTGTCTAATTTAAGTGTTTAAATATGTTTAAATTTGTCTTCCATTTTACAAGTGAACCTCAGATGCAGGAGGTGGGGTGTGTTGCGTCCCCAGGTGATTTACTGCTGAGACCAACTGTGTTTGTAACCAGACCAGGAATCCATGGCTGAAGGAGCTGATGGAGGCCCTGCCTGGTGGAGGAGCTGGGGGAGGCCCTGCCTGGTGAAGGACGTCTGTCGTGGGGTAGATGGAGCTTGACTCTGAAGTGATCATCACACTCACTGCCACTTCTCGTAGAATACTGCTACCACAAACTGCCGGTGTTTGTACCATATATACCAGACGACTACATCTGTTTTACCACATGTTGAAGCAAGACTTCCGCTGTTTGTTCCAGACCAGGACTCTGTCTGAGGAGAGCTAATGGAGGAGCTGAGACTCTGGAGGATGACATCACTCTACCAACCAGGATCCTCGTAAGTTTGCATAAAATAAACAGAGTGGACTTGTTGTAACGCAGGATTAGTTTGTCCAGTACAAGTTACGGTATACTACTGTGGTTGGTTACCAGACAAACTACAGCTGCTACTTTGTTACGCGCCATAAGAGCCCAACTACTCCTGTGTTTCTGACCTTACATTAGAGCCCAACTACTCCTGTGTTTGTTACTTTACATTACAGCCCAACTACTCCTGTGTTTGTTACCTTACATTAGAGACAAACTACTACTGTGTTTGTTACCTGATATTAGAGACAAACTACTCCTGTGTTTGTTACCTTGCATTAGAGCCCAACTACTCCTGTGTTTGTTACTTTACATTACAGCCCAACTACTCCTGTGTTTGTTACCTTTCATTAGAGACAAATTACGTTTATAACCAGACCAGGAATCTGGTGGACTGATGGAGAGGCCGTACATCTGGAAGGCAAATCCTGAGGACATCCAGGACTCTACCATCATGGATTCCTCGTAAGTTTGCATTATCTGGACATAGTGGACTAGGTAGGGGGCTGAGGGTTCAACTCTCAAACCAATGGTGCCGGGTTCAAGTCCTCAGAATACAGTGATGCATCCTTGAGCAAGGCGCCCTAAAGCCTGCCTGCTCCTTAATGACTTATCTTTGGTTCAGATAATGTTGCATCTTTTGAATATTGAACCTAATCAATGTCCTTGTTTGGTCCGGGCAGACACACCTGAGCTGAACCTCACCTGATCCTGTTTGGTCGGGGGTAGACACACCTGAGCTGAACCCGCCCTGATCCTGACATCCTGCTGGTCCCGTCTCCTCAGTTCATCTGAGCCTCGTCCTCCACGAGGACGAGGCTCAATGGATCAATGACCTCCAGTGGGAGTGATCTTCTTGACCCCACATGTAACCGTGTGCTTCCACACATCTTTCTCTCACGTCTGTCACTAACCTCACTACTTCACTACTCTCTACTGCTTCCTCTTCTTCTCCCTTCTCTGTGGTTCGAACCTTTACACTGAAGGCGCGTCTTCCTGCCCTCAGAGGGTTCAGCGTTAGGGTTGAGAGTCAGGGTTTAGAGTCAGGGACAGAGCTGGTCAGGGAGGACTGCTTTTAGACAAACCTCTTCACTTGCTTTCGGAATGGTGGTGTCATTTTGAAAAGATTAATTTGGGAAAATGTTTTCCTCTGCTTTCCTTTACAAAATTAAACTTCTGTCAAGTGTTTTTGTTTATATATTAAAATCCCACATTGACTTCTACATGTTTGGTGCGGTTCATTTAATTGTCCTTTAACTTGGTTAATGTCAAGCTAAACTCCTGCAATACATTTAATATACATGCACATAATGCATTTTGTAAAAATATGAAACCTCCATATTACTACTAAATTCAAGCCTATTCATGTATTTAACAATGTACATACTGCCCCGCAGGCCATTCTCTGCTACTTCAACACGTTCAATCCACCAACCCGTCTCACATCAATGTACTATAGCTACGTTGGTTCAAACGGAAAATGTAGTTTGGTGTGAGACTGTCCAGCAGAGGGAGCCATCATACACCTTAATTATACAGGAATGTCTGTATTTACATTATAAATTGTTCCATGGGCTGGTCTAGTTTGTCTGCAAATAACTCTGCCTCCAGCAACAGGATTGGTCGAAACATATGAAGTGAAAGACATAAAAGCCCAGTTCACCAGATCTGAGGTCAGCTGCGGTCAGATTTTGGATCATGAATGTATTGAGTGAACGACGTCTGAGCTAAATATTAACCACCTGGAACTTGGTTTCCTGGAGCTCAGAGGACGACGGGACGCGTGTTTACCTGGTCGATTAGGCCCTGAACGCAGACCCTGAACCCAGACATCCTAATCACAGACCCTGTGTTTAATTAGCCCCGATTATATAATTTTTTATTAGTCGCACGGTGCTGCGTGCGTGCATGTGTGTATGTGTGTGTGTGTTGCGCTGGAGCGCCGGCAGCAGAGAGAGCGCGTGGCAGCCTCTACGTTGTTATGGCAAGCCATCCCCGCCAGAAAACGGCATAATTTAGACGCGTATCACCTTCATTACGCCGTAAAAAACGCCGTAAAATGTAGAAAAACGCCGTATTTTACGCCGTCATGCGCAAAAAAGCGCCGTTTTTTACGCCGCAATTGAGCCTTTCAAGAGCGCGCGTAAAAAGCGCCGTTTTGAACATCAAACCGCACGTAAAATACAGCGCTTTTGTGCACATCACAACGCCGTAAAATACGGCGTTTCTTTAGTATGCTAATAATCTCCGCCCTTCTTTTCGCTCAGCCAATGCATTTGAAGTGTTTGCGCCCAATCGCTGAACAAGAGAAGCAGACCAAATCAGTTTAGCACAGATCTGCTTTGAGGAGTTCTCCTCTCATTTGTTGTTAGTTGTAGCGTCATATAGATATATATTAGTAAATCCAGTTACAACAGTGTGGTCACCATGGCCGTGGCCCAATCGATAGAGACGCTTGCTCTGTAGGCAAGAGGTTGTTTTAAAAAATAAATGAAAATACATTCGCGTCCTCGGCAGCCAGTCAGTTTCGTTCTCAGTGGGTGCTGGTCTCCGCCAGGGCTGCGCCTTGTCACCAATCCTGTTTGTGATATACATGGACAGGATATCGAGGCGTAGTCGTGGTGGGGAGGGGTTGCAGTTCGGTGGTCTGAGGATCTCGTCACTGCTTTTTGCAGATGATGTGGTCCTCATTGGATCATCGGCCTGTGACCTTCAGCACTCACTGGATCGGCTGGCGGCCGAGTGTGAAGCGGCTGGGATGAGGATCAGCACCGCTAAATCTGAGGCCATGACTCTTAGCAGGAAACCGGTGGATTGCTTACTCCGGGTAGGAAATTAGTCCTTAGCCCAAGTGAATGAGTTCAAGTACCTCGGGGTCTTGTTCGCGAGTGAGGGTACTATGGAGCTTGAGATTGGCCGGAGAATCGGAGCAGCGGGGGCGGTATTGCGGTCGTTTTACCGCACCGTTGTTACGAAAAGAGAGCTGAGCCGCAAGGCAAAGCTCTCGATCTACCGGTCGATCTTCGTTCCTATCCTCACCTATGGTCATGAGGGTTGGGTGATGACCGAAAGGACGAGATCGTGGGTACAAGCGGCCGAGATGAGTTTTCTCAGAAGGGTGGCTGGCATCTCCCTTAGGGATAGGTTGAGAAGCTCAGCCATCCGTGAGGAACTCGGATTAGAGCCGCTGCTCCTTTACTTGGAAAGGAGTCAGCTGAGGTGGTTCGGGTATCTGGTAAGGATGCCCACTGGGCGCCTCCATTGGGAGGTGTTTCAGGCACGTCCAGTGGGGAGGAGACCTCGGGGAAGACCCAGGACTAGGTGGAGAGATTATATCTCAACACTGGCCTGGGAACGCCTCGGGATCCCCCCGTCAGAGCTGGTCAATGTGGCCCGGGAAAGGGAAGTCTGGGGCCCCCTGCTTGAGCTGCTCCCACCGGGACCCGACCCCGGATAAACGGACGAAGATCATATGAGAGATGAGATGAGATGACAAAACAAATATACCTCTGTTGGTAAGGTACGCCCTCGGCAGGTTAAATTACCCTGGTTAAACTCTCAGATACTCAAACTCCTTAAACAGAAGGCTTCATCTCTCAAACTATTTAGATTACATCGAACACCTGAGAGCAAAAATGACTTCATAAAAATAAGAAATCAAAGAACTACGCAAGGCAAATACAATATATTTCCAACAGCAAATCACCCAATCCAAAGTCTCTATAGCAGACTCTTAAAGTCATCACCGGAGACAATGAAAAAAAAAAAAGGCCAAATCTGCAGATTTCTCTACATGGTAGTCTTATCTCAGACTCTGAAAAGATTGCAAATGCCTTCAACGAATACTTCATATTATCAGTTCAAGGATTAGAATCTGTCTTTCCCACTACCTCTCATTCCATATCTCCCCCATCCTCAACAACTGATATGATTTCTTTCTTTGAAATCACACAAGACGATCTGATGAAGAATGTAAACGCTCTAAAAAGACTCCCACAGTCGTGATAGTTATGGCTTAAACTCTATGTTTTTGAAGACTCATGCTAACAGCCTTATACCTCTTTTCCACCACTTAATCAACCTTTGTATTAGGCTGTCTATTTTCAGCTGACAACCCTTGTTTGGTCTCTAACTATAGACCTATAGCCATACTCCCAACAATACCTAAGCTACTTGAAAAAACCTTCTACAATCAATTAAGCTTCTATCTTGAAAGCAACAACAGGCCAAGTGACAGCCAACATGGTTTCCGTGTAAAGCGGTCCACCAAGTCAACTTTACTACTCTTAACTGAGGAAATTCGAAACTCTTTAAATAGAAGACACACCACTGGAGCAATTTTCATTGATTTTCGTAAAGCGTTTGAAACAGTAGACCACCTGATTTTATTATCCAAACTTCACTCTTTTAACCTATCACCCTCTGTTTTAGATATGATTTCCTCTTATTTAACAGACACATCACAAGTTGTGCAACATCTCAACCCTTAGGGTGTGGCATGGGTGTTCCTCAAGGAAGTATCCTTGGGCCTTTGCTTTTTCTTTTATACATTAATGATCTCCCACAAGTGTGCAACTACTCGAAATGCCTAATGTATGCTGATGACACTGTGCTCTTTCTGTCCGACTCTAACCCTGAATCCATAAACTCCAAACTGTCATCTGATCTTCAATCTTTGCATAAATGGTTAAATGACAATCACTAAACCATTAATGTTACAAAAACCAAATGCATGTATTTCCACTCATCCAGAAAGCATCTGTCCTTTACCAGTCCCATCATCTTTTCAAATCAAAATCTTATCATGGCCAAAACATATAAGTATATGGGTGTGTTACTTGACTCACACCTCACTTACCGTGAACACACCTCCAAGCTAACTAAAAGTTATATCAGAAACTAATGTATATAACAAGATTAGACCATACTTATCCTCAACTGTCTCCAAAACCTACCTGCATGCGATTGTCTTCTCAACCATCTCCTACTTTTTACCAATATGGTCTCTCACCACCAAGGAAGTTACTGAACCCATCGCACGGCTATACAACCGAGCTTTAAAGATCCCATGCCATGCTATTTATGGATGCTTTAATATAGGTATTAGTGGGCCACAAACACAGTATTCAAAGACGTCCCCGAAATTCAGCCGTGGTGCAGAGTTACAGCCACTCCGAACCTGTCGCACATTGAGCTTCCCCCAAACGCGCTGTTTCGGTGGGCGTGTCAAGGCAGGTCAAGGAGGGGGGTGGGGGTGTGGCCCTGAGCAGCTTGTAGCCACAGTACAATGCGCTCTGGTTACGGTGGGCGTGTCAAGGCAGGTCAAGGAGGGGGGTGGGGGTGTGGCCCTGAGCAGCTTGTAGCCACAGTACCATGCGCTCTGTTTACGGTGGATGTATCGCAATGGCTCGTAGAAACCCATATTATACATAGATATCTATATAATATAATATAATATATAATGTATATTATCACCTGGCCCTGAGCAGCCCACGGTACCATGCGCTCTGTTTACGGTGGATGTATCGCAATGGCTCTTAGAAACCCATATTATACATAGATATCTATATCATATAATCTATAATATATATTATCACCTGGCCCTGAGCAGCTTGTAGCCACGGTACCATGCGCTCTGTTTACGGTGGATGTATCGCAATGGCTCTTAGAAACCCATTTAATACATAGATATCTATATCATAATATATATTATCATGGCCAAAAGCTGTGTGAGCCTCCAGACGATAGGCTATTATGAATCTCAAACGACCGCGTCTTCTTCAGATTGATGTGGAAGTGGAAGAACCAGAGACGTCGGAGAACCCGACGAAGTCCTTTGCGATTCATTATATCGTCTGGAGGTGCACACAGCTTTTGGCCGTGATCATATGTATTATTTGATATAGATATCTATGTATTATATGATATTATTTAGATGTAGAGCCCCAGGACTGTAACGCAAGTGTTGTACACTTCCTTGTTATTTGGATAACCGTTCTGCTGTTGGTGTGATGGCGCATTACACGTCGGACTCTCGTCTCTGGTATTTCTACAACGAGACTCGTAGTGGGGGTCATCTCAGCCATGGTTGAGAATGAATTGGGGGAAAGGAACTTTGGCTTTGACTCCCTGAAGTACATGAACCAAGACATGGAGGAGAAGGGGATTGTTGGCCGCGAATGTATCCCGCTTGAGCCCTGCTTCCCGCCGCCTCGGCAGCGGTCAGCGCTAATCACCGCCTCCTGAAGCGGTGGTCCATCGGCAGCGAGGCTCCGGCGGGAGACGACCGCGGTCAACAATCCCTTTCTCCTCCATGTTGTGGTTCATGCCTACTTCAGGGAGTCAAAGCCAAAGTTCCTTTCCCCCAATTCATTCTCAACCATGGCTGAGATAACCCCCACTACAGGTCTAGTTGTAGAAATACCAGAGACGAGAGTCCGACGTGTTATCACACCAACAGCAGAACGGTTATCCAAATAACAAGGAAGTGTACAACACTTGCGTTACAGTCCTGGAGCTCTGTATATAAATAATATCATATAATACATAGATATCTATATCAAATAATACATATTATCACGGCCAAAAGCTGTGTGCACGTCCAGACGATATAATGAATCCCAAAGGACTTCGTCGGGTTCTCCGACGTCTCTGGTTCTTCCACTTCCACATCAATCTGTAGACAGAACCGCGCGCTGCCTGCTGCCTGCTGCCGGCGCGAGGCACCACCGCCCGGCTGCCCGCTGCCGGGCGGTGGTGCTTCGCGGCGGTGGTGCCTCGCGGCAACCGGCGGCAGGCAGCATGTCGCAGTTCATGAACTTCGATGTCGTTCTGCCATTGCATTCAAAATTCTGTAACTAGCCTGTCACTACGAACTAAGCAACTACCATACACGTATTAGCATTTAGCACTAGCTCAATCATGACTCCTTCAGAATTCTTGTGGGTGGTTACGAACCAACCAAGTGGGCAGGGCCATGAATAATAGTTTGACAACGCTACGTCACAATGTCACCTTATCCAGATTGGCTCATTTCTTCTGCCTTTTTCCTTTCATTGCCTATTGCATTCAGCAGACAAACTGCATAGATTTCAAACTTACCACAGCTCACAAACTTATTCAGACCTATGTTATTTAACAAACAACAGGAAAAATGTGATTTTAATGGCATGGGCTCTTTAAAGATCCAGAGCAATCTTTCAAAATGGACACACCACTGCATTGCACTCACTAAATCACACACTCTGTCCTTTCAAAATTGTATTTACAGTCATGCTATCACATTTTATTTTCAACTCCAACACAGCACCTCACAAACACTCATCTCCCTCTTACCAACACATAACATGCCCCAAGTGCGAGTCACTAGATCTGTCTCCATTGCCCTCCACCCAGTGCCCGCATACAATAACGGCTATGGCAAGAGGTCCTTCACCCTACTGTCACCACAGTCTGGAATGGCATTCCCCATCACATTAGAGCATTACAATCCATCACACAGTTCAAAAAAGCTTATAAACTGTTACTCCTCACCACATACACTTGCGAACACTGACTTATATAGATCACTGTCTGTGCTCAGTCTGCTGTCTATATGATTGTCCTACTGATGTCTGACGTGCTATGTCCCTGTTATGTGTTGTATTGTAAATGTGACGTGTGATGTGCCTTGTCCCTGTTACATGTTGTATGTGCTGCAGAACAGGAACCTGCTGGAAATCAGCTATTTTACTGAGACAGGCCCGTTTTAAATTATAAATTTATTACTTTTAATACTTTCATGTATAATAAATAAAAAAATAAAAGAAAATGGAACGTTGCATTTTTAATGTCTACAAATATTCTAGACTAGAGAGCCAATCAATGAAACCTTATGCGGAATCTGATAAAGGCGACTCTTTGCTGCGCAAAGTATGTTTTAGAAATCAGCACATTAAGATAAATGTAGTTGTCACATAAGCTATTTTGGACTTTTGTAATATGGAATTATTTCAGGGGGGGAAATGCCGTGAAAAAATGTATGCACAGTGCATTCAGGATTAGGAGGACTGATATAGCATAAGTCGGCCTAGGCCTAATCAATTGTGTTTTAATATCTTTAGCATTCATATTATTCCTTCCTTGACCCCCCCAGCCCCAGGGTGAACCCTGTGAAGGCAGTTCCCCAGTATTGCCGGCAGAAGCTGTTGAAACAGTCCCTGAGTTGGTTCAAGGGGGTGAACCAGATATCACGGATGAGCAACTCTCTGCTGAAGAGAATGTAACTTTACCGGACATGACAAATGGAACTCCAGCCATGGCTGAGGATGATGGAAATGGAGAAACTGCTGAAACCCAGCAGCTGAACCACAAACCAACCGGTGATACCGATGACAAAAACAAAGAAATTAGAAATATCACAGATGGAGAGACAAATGATCAAAACATCGCTACACGAACATCTGGAAGGTCGCGCCAACCACCTGGGCGCTTCCAGTATAGCCAGATGGGGAAACCCTTAATCTCCTTTGCACAACGTCTCTTAGAGAGGTTTAATAAAGTCACTGATGCCATCGGTGACTATCGACATCTCCCCTGTAGTCTACCGATAAGAGCATGAAGGGACTCATGCAGAGTCAAGGGGGGAGGGTGTAACCCATATGGAATATAGGGCTACTAAACCCTCTATTATTTAAAGATGCAATTGCATGAGTTCTCCAGTAGGGAGCGCTCAACATAATTCCAGTTACAGGAAATTACACGTGAGCAGCACCCCGTTTCCAGGGGGTCACCTTGAACCGTAACACTGGACAGACGGCAGGTATTAAGCACAACAGAGAATCTCCCGCTATAAAACGCCATAAATTAATATTACCACACTGTAAAAAATGGTTGTGAAATTTACATAAAAACTATGTAAAATCCCTACAGAAGAGTATAGTAAACCCAAAAATATATATTTTTCGTTTAAATCACAGTGAACTTTTGTAAACTATTCAACAAAATGTTTTTGTTATATTTACAATAACAATATGTGATTATAATCAAATTTATTTGTTAAAACTACAAATATTGGTAACAAAAACAGTGAAATACTGTAATATTCTTAACAAAACAAAAATGTTAATTTGACATGCAAATATTGTAGAAACTACAGTTTTAGCCAGTTGATTTAAAAATACAAAACATATATGTAATCATATATACAAGTCTATGCTGTACTTTTAACATGATCTTGATGAAACTATGCAAATTGAGATTTGCATAGTAAAAATTCTCACTGTGAAAAAAATTTCATTGTGAACCTCGAGGTTGCCTATATATTTATAGGATACATAAAAATATACAATTATAATTCCAATGTTTTTTTTTTATCATGGCTATTTGTAGCCAATCTGGTTCTGAGCTTCATGATGCAGGTTTTATATTGGTGATATTGAGATTTGGTGAGTGAGATTGGTGAGCCAGATAAAAACATCCATGAATATTGGGTAATTTACGGAGGAACTGCACCTGTTTTTCTTTTAGCAAGTTTGATAAATCCGCCTAACTTTGAATTTAAAAGTGTGCAGCTCGTCTCTGATTGGATAATGACGTTAGGGCGGGAGGAGAAGCACGAGCTCCTCGTTCACGGCTTCAGCTGACGTCACCAACGAGCCAGTAGTAGCGCCGCCGCGTCTGCAGAGTGGAGAACACATCAGAAATCTTCGGACTACCGGACTACTTTGTACTACTTTCATTCAACTTATTTTGGACAAATCCACGATTGGAAGATCCGTGGCTATTCAATCGATCCGGTGCTATTGCAAAAAAGTTTGCAAGGTAAGCTCAAAATGTCAGCTACTTTTCCTTCTTTTTGCTGAAAGCACATGGTGTAAGCTAGCACCAGTTGATATTTAGCAGGCGCTAGCAACAGTTGATATGTAGCAGGCTAAAGACCAATAGATTGATAACTCTATTAAAATGATCACCTGCGTCTTTTGTAGAAAGATATTGGTTACATTAAGAGGCTATGTACTACATTGCAGAGTGCATAGGAATGAGCCTCGTTGTCTTTTCAAATGTGTTGGCGCCAACTGTAGTCAAACATTTACCACTTATGCAGCTTTCAAGGGGCATTTTTATCGCGTGCACAATGCACCTGAACCGCAAGCCACTCCTAGAGCTGCATTTAAAATGCGCAGTTTCATTATGTGCCGGCCATTTTCACACAGTGAAAGAGCTAGTGTCTCACTTAAATCATATTCATATTGGAGAGGGCAGGTCTGTGTCATGTCCAGTAAGTGGTTGTAAGCACATGTTTACAAAAAAGTCATCATTTACTTCTCACATGTGTAGGAAGCATAAAGCATGCTCCCCTGATGTGAGTTCAGTGCTTGTTAATAAAACCTGTTAAATAATTTGTTCATAGGACAGTCCTGCTATTCCTCAACAAGGTACATGCTGCAGTGTTTCCCCTACCATTGTTCAGGCCTGGCGGGCCGCCAGGCCAACGAGCGCCCCCGCCAGTCCAACAACAGGCCAAAAAAAAAAAATGAAAAAAAAAAGATTAAAAAAAAAGATTAAAAAAAGAAAAAAAAAAAAAAAAAAAAAAGCGGTGTTGCGCGTGCGCAGATTATGCCCCATCATAACGGACAATCTGACAGCATTAAGTTATATCATCATTAGCATGGCACTGTCACACTAAATTTGTACCGGCTGCCAAATTTGTACCGGGCGCGTCATCAATACGTAATCCATTCCAAACCTGCCCGGCAACAGATGATCAGATGATTAGAACCTTTCGAATGACGTGAAAGGTTCACGAACATTCGCGAACCTTCTATCTAGCGATCCGTTATCTGTATTGTGCTATTTCGTCCTTGACCTGCTTTAAACACTCAGTTTACTTGCTAAATTTGATTAAACAATGAAATACAATACAAATATAAAGTAAAAACAAGTGTTATCTAGCGATCCGTTTTCTGTATTATGTTATTTCATCTTTGGCAACATGAGCGCAAATGTTTTTTGAAACCCGCTTTAAACACTCAGTTTACTAGCTAAATTTGATTAAAAAATGAAATACAATACAAATATAAAGTAAAAACAAGTGTTATCTAGCGATCCGTTAACTGTACTATGTTATTTCGTCTTTGGCAACATGAGCGCGAATGTTTTTTGAAACCTGCCCGGCAACGGACGACGCGATCATCTGTTGCAGGCAGGTTTGGAATGGATTACATATGGATGACGCGCCCGGTACAAATTTGGCAGCCGGTACAAATTTAGTGTGACAGCACCACCAAAAATTGTATTGTAAATAAAATTTGTTTATTGTTAATAACGTGTTTATTGAATCATTATCAACTTGTGATAGCTAAGCAAGTGTTTTACAAGGAAATAACCAACAAATACTCTAGCATCCCGTGAAAAATGTATAACAAATCACACTATCAGCTCTTACCACCGGGCCTAAAAAAAATTCTAGGGGAAACACTGTGCTGAGTCTGGATCGGAACCTTGTCAACACAAACATCTCCTCCTTCATTTCTGCATTGTGCCTCATGTTCGGGAGCTACTACATTTTCAACATCCATTATCCATCTGAGCTGGCTTCAACTCTGGAGTTCCTTCAAAGGTGAGTAATCATGGCTTACTAATTTCTCAGACCTGAGACTGTGGGACCTGGAGTCTGGCTCAGAGGTTCCCGTCTTAAAGGAGAATGCCGGCCGTTTGTAATCAATAGCCCTGTTGATTTGAGGCTACAAGTGCTGCAGTAGGAAAAATAACGTGAACATTTGGCTCAATATTTACCGAGCATCAGAACGACAGCTAAAGCAAACCTATTGGGCCAAGCTCCATTAAGTTTTACTTTTGGTTTGCTTGCCCCCATAGGTTTGCTTTAGCTGCCGTTCTGATACTCGGTCAATATTGTGCCAAATGTTCTCGATATTTTTTCCTACTGACAGCACTCGGTAACAGGGCTATGGGTTAAAAACGGCACGCATTCTCCTTTTTAATCCAGACTTTAACTAACTGGGTCTGTCTCGGCCTTGGCTCTATAGGTGTGGCCTGAGTCTTGGTCTTGGTTCTTCTTGTACTTCTTTTTTTAAATGGTCAATTAATATGCTTTAATATGCTTTTTTTTTTACAGGTGTTTCTTCTCGATAAACCCAGAAAAAGGAACCAAAGTAGAGAGTAAGAACAACAAGCGTCGTCTCAACCTGAACCCTCGAGTCCTCACCCTGATACAGGATCTCTCCGATCACGAGTGGCGTCAAGCCTAAATATGAACTCTATGTGGACTCTGACTGTTTGTTTGAGAAGAGGTACTTTTAGTTTTCGCTTTGTTAATCCTAAATGTGTATTATGGTAATTAAGGCACACTGTGTAACTTTTCCTGGTAGAGGGTCCGCCACATGCTTTTTTCAATATGTTATTGCTTTGTAGTTATGTTCCAGGTTGTTGTTTTTTACGGTGTCTTACTGCTTTTTTTCTAGATGGCTTGTTTAGGTTTGTTTCCTTACAGGTGGTTTTCCCCCGATGTGTTCTATGTCCCACGGGCACGGACGTGGTGACATCCTATACAGCAGGGTGCATATTGTATGGGGACGATTCCGAAACATATAATATATGTAGCTATC
Organism: Gadus chalcogrammus; assembly: GCF_026213295.1. NCBI lineage: Eukaryota > Metazoa > Chordata > Actinopteri > Gadiformes > Gadidae > Gadus > Gadus chalcogrammus. Next base: position 2,934,349 of record NC_079433.1, on the reverse strand, counting down.
TTCTCAAGTTAATGCACGCACACACACACACACACACACACAGTCCCAGTGTGTTAGTCGGGACACTTCCAGTGCCATAAAGCACTGATAATTTTCGGCACATTAGGCCACGTTTTAGAGGGATTAGGGAAGAGGTACTGTTAGGTTTCGCTTTGTTAAATCCACAATTTTTATTATTGTTATTAAGGCAAAATATGTAATTTCTGTTTTAAAGTCTTGCAATATGTACAGGTGCACTATGTAATTTTTATCTGACACCTGCTTGTTTCCATTTTGTATATGTTGGAAAAAAAAATCATCCAATTGTTTATTGCCGATGGCTGGTAAATAAATTTCCCAAAAGGGATTTTCCTCTCGTCTTTTCTCAAAATGTAATTTTGCATGTTTTGCAGTAGGAGTATTAGTAATAGTTTTACAGGTGTATGAGTACATTTTACATTATAACTTGATTATTAAAACATAAAAATACAGCATATTATAAATAGATTTTATGTATAATATACAGAACAGCACCATTTAAAATACAAAGTTTTACTGCTGTTCTACCAGTTTAAATTTGTTTTCTGTATGATATTTCCCTGTTAAATTTACTAAAAAAATACAGGAAATTGTCTTTTTATATACAACACTGTAATGCAAAATTAACAAAACAATTTTGTAGAATAAACAGTTTTTTAATGTGATTCAGCCGTGATTCATTTCACTGTAAATCAATTTACATATTTCGTTGGTTAAGTTATCTACGGTGCTGCTGTATTTTTTACAGGAATTCTCGTAACCACAGCTGCCAGCGATTCCCTGTAAAAAATACGATATTTTTTTTACAGTGCACCTTGATTAATTCAGGCATATATATTTCGATGGCATTAGTAAGTTGTTGTTTTATTAGGACCTGAATAGTGAAAATACAAGATAACTAACGTGAATTATATTGTTCATATTGTTGTATTGTTTTTTTTGTTTGATCCAAGGAAGATTGAATCTACGATGGCGAGCTTTGCCCAATAGCACTGTGGATGGTTTGGATACGGCGTGGCCAGCCGTGAACACCGCCATGGACGATTGTGAAGATCCATTCATTACAGATAAGACAACAGATACAGATACACACTAACCTACCCGGGTAGTAGTAAGAGAAACTGAAACACACATACCCGGATATCCCCCCCTGAACTAGACATTCCTTGACCGAACAACTCCTTTCCCAAGGAGTACAGTAGCTGGGGAATCCAGCTACAAATGGCTTATTCTTTTGATTTTGTTTGTTATTTTCAAAAGCTTTATTTTGTATCAAATGTCAATGTTTTATGATGAAAGGCATTAAAATTGCTCATCTATTCAGCCAACACTGGCAGGTTGGAATTGATACAGGAAAATGATCAGACCAGAACGAGTGAAATTCAAAGTACAATAAAAAGCAGCCAGGGTAAATGCAGACTGACCATTTACAGTGTTTCAACAATAAGAGAATAAAATACAAAACAATTATCACGGAAAATAAATCTATGGCATTAGGCCCAATTATTGTGAATCAGGAGGGAAGTTCAAAATACAATAAAAAGCAATGAGAGTAAATGCAGACTGACCAAGGTAGTGTATGCAAGGCATTGTGAATGAAAAAAAATTATATATATACATGCATAAAAATATCAATATCTGTATAGGATTAAAACCCTGAAAGAGGACTGTTTTGCATAGCTTCTTTCTCGTGCTTCCTTTCGGAAGTTCAAGAGAGGCGTGTTTGGTAATGTCTTGCCACCTTATCTTATGAAACACAGACACAACTAATGATAACAAGTCCGAATGGTGGTTGTCGATGCCAAACTGTGTTCCCCAAGCAGAAATACATCCTCTGTTCCATCACCCCTCGGGCTTCATGCTGCTCCCTGGCTCCCCGTCCACACTTCAAGATGGCGGCCGCATTTCTCGCGTCCCAGCAGCCAATGCTGCGTCTATGTATAGGATGTCTATGCCTTTCACGCCGTCTCTGCCTCCCTGTGTCAAGCGTTTGAGTCCCCTAGTCCTGTCACCTTAACACTTTAGGCTCTTTAGAAAACCAGCTCCAAAACAAACACCACAACTTTACTTTGTATTGCACGCAAAAAAAGACAAGTGCATAGCATAAATGGGAGACAAGTGTTTAATTTACGATAAAATGACCAACGTGGTACAAATAAGAAAATACATCTCGTTACGGATGCAGCCATCGTATTTGTTTGTCGAGTCGTACGGTTAGTAATTCAAGTCATTACAAAACGGTGGGCATAACCAGGGCCGGCTCTGACCAATTTGGTGCCCTAGGCAAGATTTTTGCTGGTGCCCCCTACCCCTTTTAACTGCGGTCATGCCAGCCGACTCATCGAGATTGGCGGTCAAGCCAGCCGACCCAGTTTTTTGCCGTACCTGTATATACTAGCCATACGGTAATAGCGTCTCAGAACTAGTTTAAAATAAAAGCATTCGTCGGGTACATACAAAAAGACAGTCAATAAAAGCAAATACTATCAAAGGAAGTGTACGGCCGTTGTGGTATTTACTTTCAAAATAAAAGCCCACCAAACATTCCAATCTGAGACATATTACAAATGATTTTGGATTAAATTTAAAAGAAAATTTAATCCAAGAGTTATAGTTCAAAACCCCATAGGGTAACCCACGAAGTTTCAAAACATTCTGATGTGGAGTTTCAAAATAAAAGCCCACCAAGAATTCCAATATGAGACATATTACATATGATTTTGGATTCAATTTAAAAGAAAATGCCCTGTTATTTCAGGCCATTTCACTTAATGGTTATAGTTCACGACCCCATGGGGTCACGCAAGAAGTTTCAGAACATTCTGATGTGGAGTTTCAAAATAAAAGCCAACCAAAATGTCCAATATGAGACATATTACATATGATTTTGGATTAAATTTAAAATAAAATGCCCTGTTATTCCAGGCTCAGGGCGATTGTTCAAGACACCATAAGGTCACCCAAGAAGTTTCAGGACATTCTGATGTGTAGTTTCAAAATAAAAGCCCACTAGATATTGAAATATGAGACATTAGATATTATTTAGGTATGATCTTTGGATTAGATTTAAAAGGAAACGCCCTGTTATTCCAGACTCATTCCACTTCAGGGTCATAGGTCAGAACCCCATAGTGATACTCAAGAAGTTTCAGGATATTCTGATGAGTAGTCTCAAATTAAAAGCCCACTAGATATTGAAATATGACTTATATTTCAATATCTAGTGGGCTTTTAATTAGAAATTACACATCCGAATATCCTGAAACTTCTTGGGTGACACAATGGGGTCTTAAACTTTGACCCTGAAGTGGAATGAGTCTGGAATAACAGGGAGTTTCCTTTTAAATTGAAACCAAAAAAATATGTAATAAGTCTCATATGTCAATATCTAGTGGGCTTTTAACTTGAAACTACACATCAGAATACCCTGAAACTTCTTGGGTGACACTATGGGGTCTTAAACTGTGACCCTGAAATGGAATGAGTCTGGAATAACAGGGAGTTTCCTTTTAAATTTAAACCAAAAAAATATATGTAATAAGTCTCATATTTCAATATCTAGTGGGCTTTTAATTTGAAACTACACATCAGAGTATCCTGAAACATCTTGGGTATCACTATGGGGTTGAACTATAACCATGAAGTGAAATGAGCCTGAAATAACAGGGCATTTTCTTTTAAATTGAATCCAAAATCATATTTAATATGTCTCATATTGGAATTCTTCGTTGGCTTTTATTTTGAAACTCCACATCAGAATGTTCTGAAACTTCGTGGGTTACCCTATGGGGGGTTGAACTATAACCCTGAAGTGAAATGAGCCTGGAATAACAGGGTATTTTATTTTAAATTGAATCCAAAATCATTGTAATATGTCTCATATTTGGTGGGCTTTTATTTTGGAACTACACATCAGAATGTTCTGGAACTTCTTCGGTGACCCTATGGGGTTGTGAACTATAACCCTGAAGTAAAATGAGCATGGAATAACAGGGCATTTTCTTTTAAATCGAATCCAAAATCATTTGTAATATGTCTCAGATTGGAATGTTTGGTGGGCTTTTATTTTGAAAGTAAATACCACAACGGCCGTACACTTCCTTTGATAGTATTTGCTTTTATTGACTGTCTTTTTGTATGTAGGCTACCCGACGAATGCTTTTACTTTAAACTAGTTCTGAGACGCTATTACCGTAATGGCTAGTATATACAGGTACGGCAAAAAACTGGGTCGGCTGGCATGACCGCCGATCTCGATGAGTCGGCTGGCATGACCGCAGTCCCTTTTAGGGGGGGGGGGGGCGGAGGAAGTGGAAACTAGGGCGCTCTTTTATTTTGCATGTTATGTTATGAAATAACTACTGGTATTAAGAAATATAAACATTGAAGTTAAAGTTAGATGAATACAGTATTAAAAAAAAAAAAAAAAAGAATCCCATATTTTCGGCGCCCCCGGCGGATGGATGCGCCCGTAGCATTCGCCTATACTGCCTATGCCCAGAGCCAGGCCTGGGCATAACAATAACATAACCACATTTTGTTGCATTCAGAGAGGGTGCGTGTAACGGGTTCAGCGGAGTCAGGACACAGTTCTTTGAAGGAAAAGGAGCGAAATCCCGTTTATTTCCCCTTCGGTTAACAAACAATCCACATGCAATAAAAGGACAACGTTCCGTGTGTATTCCGTCCGTCTCCAGCACTTATGACGCTCTCCCTGGCTCCCTGGCGTCTTCTCTCTCTCTCTCTCTCTCTCTCTCTCTCTCTCTCTCTCGCTCTCGCTCTCGCTCTCTCGCTCTCAACCCCCGACTGAAAGACAAGCAGGCACATAAATCACACTTCCTGATTGGGTCAGATTGCAGACACGTGTCAGCAATCTGACCCATCACCCCAGCAGACCCGGTGCTCCATACTCCCCCTGCAGGCCAGACGCCGCCACACCTCCACACTGCGCTTTATAAAAATGTGCCTTATGAATGCATTTGACTTGTTGAGCATTTTACAGTGCTGTGTGTGTGTGTGTGTGTGTGTGTGTGTGTGTGTGTGTGTGTGTGTGTGTGTGTGTGTGTGTGTGTGTGTGTGTGTGTGTGTGTGTGTGTGTGTGTGTGTGTGTGTGTGTGTGTGTGTGATCCACAGCCCTGACCAGCGTTAGTGTGGGTAGAGTATATATTTCTTATGATCTTCCTCCACTAGCGTCCTGATACACAAGTGTGCGTGTGCCTGTCGTACGGTCGGTCTGTCTGTCTGCCTGACTGACTGACTGACTGACTGACTGACTGACTGACTGACTGACTGACTGACAGTGAGTAGGTGTGCGTTGCACTCTCTGTAAGGCTTTGGTCTTCATGAAGTGTCAACCAACCAACTCGGAATTTGAAAACAAGGAAATAAACAAATACATTAATTAAATATAATAAGCATCTTGATTCCACCTATTTCCTGTATGGGGACACAGAATCAACAGGTTGATGATGATTGAGAACAAATCTGTTAATAATGGGAAAGAATTACCAAATGGGGAACGACTTCACGTGACAAATGAAGAAAGAGGGAACAGAAATTGTTTGCTTTGCAATTTTTGCAGTCTCTTACGCATTTGGGGAACCACCTAAACCCAGTTCTTAGAATTCATATTATTGCAAATGTAAGGGCTTTCATCAGTGAGCCGTGAGCTAAATCACCCTTTTGTTCCCTTATTCACCAAAAGAGAGTAACTTAACTGACATTTATTTATTTAAATGGAGGGCACTCTGGGTTAGATGTTGGGCTGACAACCTGCCTGGAGTTTGGGTTTGGATTGTGGGGATTCACCCTGCTCTCAATCATGGTGAGGTTCATTATGGACCATTCTTCCTAGACAGATATGCCCCGAGTAGGCCTACACATACAGCCTACGAAATTGCAGGTTGCTTTTATCATTGTTATGAACATTGCTACAACACGGGTCATCTGAACCCTGTCACAAAGATCAGCTATTGTGTACTGCGTATGCTTTCCGATGATTGGATGCAATTCCGTGAAAATGTATGCCCTGAGCTAGACGTTGTCCGCTGGCGTGAAGGCGCCTATGTCACCCAATGGAGTGCGGGTTTTGGAGCTGAGTTATACCGCATGGAGCCAAACTACTGTCTGCCCGTTGGTTTGAACCTGTACGACGCCGTACATGCCTGTATGGACCGTCTCAGTGTCATTACGGAACCCATTATGACGATATATGTGTTGTGTGGGGTAGATCCCTTCCAGTTACTTTTTGAAACTATTTTAAAAAACACAACGGGTTTATCAGTGGCACCTGAACAAATCGTAGGGTACAAGCTGATTTATTTTTTATTTATTTTTTTGCACACACGCATAAATCACAAACACACACACTCAACAACACTTACGTACAAACACTGAACTATATATATCTAAACATTATATAGATAAGATTAGATATAGCTAAACACTCTGCTGGACATAATGTATATCTGAACATTAGATTTTTCTGAACATTATTTATAAGTGAACGTTATGTATAGCTGAACATTATACAGCTGAATATGATGTAGAACAATTATTTCAGGGTCACACAAAGCTTGATCGCAGTTAGTGTGTATGCGTATGTGTATGTGTGTGTGGTGTGTGTGTGTGTAGGGTGTTTGGGGTGTGTGTGTGTGTGTGTGGGGTGTGTGTGTGTGTGGTGTGTGTGTTAAATTAGTTTCACTTTGAGGTTCTCCTGAAAACGATTGACAGTCACAGACACACAAACACACCCATACACACACACACACACACACACACACACACACACACACACACACACACACACACACACACACACACACACACACACACACACACACACACACACACACACACACACACACACACACACACACACACACACACACACACACACACACACACACACACACACACACACACACACACACACACACACACACACACACACACAGGGGTGGACTGGCCATCTGGCATACCGGGCATCGTCCCGGTGGGCCGTTGACCCAATGTGGGCCGGTCCGGTCCGCTATGTTTTCTTTTTTCCTCTCTCTAAATTCCCTCCAATTGGGCTGGCCAATGGGCTACAGAGAGCTAGCAGTGTGTTGCCAGCATCGACGCATATTATTGGTCTATGTTTGTCATTGTCAATCAATCATGGGCTGACTGGCTCAGAGAGCCCTGACAGTGCTGTCAATCACAACACAAACCAGGGTGGGCGGGACCTCATGGCATGGGCCGGAGTCGCGGGAGCCGGTACGGAGCTGAAAACGCCCGGGTGGTGCTGAAAAACGGCGACTTAAGCCTCTGGAGATGGAAGTTAAATGTTCAAAATTGACAGACCTATTTGGTGCCGGGGTCCACACCCCAGCAGGTGCTGCTGCGCCAGGAGACGAGCGAGTGGAGGCATATATGCTAAGTAACGTTAGCCTGGGGCTAGCTAGGCTACATTTTGAGACATGTCCAAAACAGAGTAGAAAACGTTTTTACATTGAATGTGATGTGACCTAATTAACTGCATACTTGCGACAATATATTAGCCCAGAGTTGAAGGGCTGTGATTGTTGGTAGTTGTGGTTGATTTTGTTTAAATTGGCCGAATTGTGATATTATGGGTTATTATTGTTCAGATGATTTGGCTAAGCTAGCTAACAGCTGCTAACGTTAGCAGTCTCTTGTTGCCATAGCAACAGTAAAGATTGACATGGACTAATGAGCTGTAAATAGAGATGCAGAATCAAGCTGTATTGTAAATACAGATGTGACACTTTCAATTTTAGCACAACATACAAGTAAACCTATTGGAAATGATTAGTTTAATTTGCAATATTTGCCATTGAATTTATTGTAATCTTTCAATTCGTTTATTGTTTACTGAGGTGATGACTATTTCGAGAGGAATGCAATATGTATGTTTAAAGGTTTATGTGAAGAAACATACTATATGTGTGATAAAATGACAATTGGTTATTCATAAATGTCTCTTTATATTCTCTGCTACCATAATCTCCTGTCAAACAGGTTTTCCTCACCTGCTAGAAGTTATTCTATGATGAGAGAGAGAGAGAGAGAGAGAGAGAGAGAGAGAGAGAGAGAGAGAGAGAGAGAGAGAGAGAGAGGTTTGATTATGATTATTTCCTGGTTGAAGATTTTCACATTGATTTTAATTTCAAACATTTGCATATCTTTTAAGTTAAATTAACAGTTATGCAGGTAGGCCGAATTACAGGTCTGAATAGATATGCATTCTCATATACATGTGTGTGCACATGTATACATACATGTGCACATACACGTGTATGAGAATATGAGAAAAAAAATTAAATTCTCTATTTATGGTTTCATAATGACTGAGTCACCGTTAAAACAAATTGGTTTCAGCTCTAATGCTGTTACTGTCTGTAATATGTTTCTATTTAGATTATTTGTCAGGAGATTTTGTTATTATTGTCCGAGTCCGGTTTTAACTAATGCTGGGCTTACACCAAACGATTTTCACAGTCACAGACTAATAACTGCAAGAGAGGATTTTGCGTTGGATCATGTGTGATATTTAACAAGGGTTTTGTAGTAGATATGGCGGGTGGAGATGCAGCAACCACAGGATGTCTGTTAACTTCCTGTTCGGGTTTCACAACTTTCTTGTCAGCAGCACAAGAAACACAAACTTGAAAAACAAAAAACTGCACTATTATTCGGATATACAGGGTTCTTCCCGTTCGTTTCGTCCCACCCCTAGTGCTAATAATGTAGTGGGCTGGTCTGGAGAGAAAATGCCAGGGCTGAATTTTTCTCCCAGTCCACCTCTGCACACACACACACACACACACACACACACACACACACACACAACTACATACACACAAACAAACACAAACACACACACACACACACACACAAGCCAATAAAAACACACAAACACACACTAACAAACATGTGTTTAGTTAGTTTCACTTTAAAGTTCTCCTGGAAACCAATGACGTCGCAGCCGTATTGAATTCCTATTGGTCCAGACCGGCCTCTCCCTCTCCCTCCGTCTCTTGTTCGCAGGTTTCCTGGTCAGTGCGTCTGATGCTGGAGTCGGAGTCACGTCTCTGTGGATAATCTCATCGAGCCGTTCTTCTGAATACATCGATATGAAGGCGCTAACAGGGCTGCTGCTGTTGGTCTTTGCTCACGGTGTGTCCTCAGGTAGACTGAGTAAAGTTTTTTACTTTTCAAAACTATCTTTCCAAATGGTTGGTTCATTGTCCCTGAATAGACAATGCTTGGATTCCCTAATTTGGTTGAAAAGCATTTGATTATCCTCTGTAAAGAGTTCAATTAATCCACAACATGATTCAGCTTTTACTGTGAGTATTTAAACTAATATAAGAACATGTATTCTGGGTTCAACTGTGAAAACGAAACCAGTCTATTATCAGAACCAAACATTAAACTTCAGTTAGGAAGGAATCCGATGTGTACTTTAAATCTACTTTTAATCCTAAATATTATATTAACACTCAAAATTATTTTATTTTTAACTTGTCAATGTTCTTGGAGAATCATCATGCACGCGCACATACGCACCTTCACACGCAGACACACAATAATATAATTATTATCATTGCCATCAATATATTGTTATGAAATTCAATAATTATATTATTATATTATATTATATTATATTAATTATTATCATTCCAATGATGGCAATGTGAAGATAGTTAAAATGTCGTAATCTAATACAGAAATTCACAAACATGTAATGGTAAATAATTTGTAATAATTATTAACTTGTAATAATTGTTTAAATAATAGATTATTATTCATGTCAGCAGTAATGATTAAGAGGCAGCAGGTTGTGTTCAGTTGAAGGTCTGGACAGCCAGTGCTGTGTAGGCTACAGTCAGTGAGATGTTTGGAAGTCAATAAGATCAAACTGAAGGTTCCTACATTAAGGCCAGGTGGCGGAGCCATGTGATAGGGGGTGGGGCAATATGGCAGGGGGCGGGGCCATATGCCTGTCTGTCTAGAGTAGGGGTCAGATATCTGATACAGTGAACTTTATTTTCTTTCACAATCGTTTATTAATTAAATTGTATGAAATCCTGCTACTCCCGAAAGGTTAGAGAAACACTTGTCACGGTCACGCGTAAGCTGCGAGGGGCTGAGCGTTAGTTATTGGAAACTATGCAATATTAAATGAAACGGAACCCCCCTTTATAGGCCTATATAGGCCTACAACAACAATGGCGACCCGAAATGGCGTATCTGTGTGTGATACTGCACGTAGAGAAAGGCAGGAGTAGTTGACAAAAGTCCAAAAAAGATTGAAGACGCCAATCTCTGAGACTTTTCTGTTTAACGTAGAGTAGAGTCTCTGATGAGGCTACTTCGCCTACAGCTCTTCTAACGGTGAGTAGGCTAGGAACGGAGGTTTGTGTGTGTGCGCAGTCAGACAGCACCCGCCATGTGTGTGTGCGTGTGCGTGTGCGCGCAGTAAATCAGCACCCGCCGTGGTGTGTGTGGGTGTGTGTGTGTGTGTGTGTGCGCGCGCAGTAAATCACCCGCCGTGGTGTGTGTGTGTGTGTGTGTGTGTGTGTGTGTGTGTGTGTGTGTGTGTGTGTGTGTGTGTGTGTGTGTGTGTGTGTGTGTGTGTGTGTGTGTGTGTGTGTGTGTGTGTGTGTGTGTGTGTGTGTGTCAGCCAGCGAGCGAGCGAGCGTGGTTTGTGTTGCATGGCACGCCCGGCGATTTTTTTATGAATGAAGACGCCCGCATGCAAGAATGAGTTCACGTCTGAGTAGGCTACAAATGCGATTAACTCTTTACAAGTGCAAAAACGCCAACGTATTCTTTATTTTGCTGACCACTTTTGGGTTAGGGACGGGTTACGCCTCGTTTCCACATACTTACATTCTCGTATGCGATCCAACCGTCTCCGACCGAAAGTCCATTCGTACCTATGTGATTCTCCGTAATGTCCGTTTTTCCTCCGAGACTCCTCACCTCTGTCCGGTATGTCCGTAATATACGTTCAAATAATTAACTTTCGCCGTCCTTTTACGGAGATACCGTATGAAAGTTTTTATGTTTTTCACAAAACATGTAAGTACCTGGCAGGCCAAACTCCTCGCGGATCTCTTTCCAAGCCTGGTTCGGTTGGTTTTGTTTTTATCTCTGTATATGTCGATCCTAATGTCCCAAAGTACCGGTCTCCTAAAAACGGCCATTATCATACGCTCCCCCATCTTTTGTCCGTAAATAAATTCATGTCCGTACGTAAAACACTAGCGACTCCTTCCGTAAATTTACGGAAGCACGGATACGAAAAACATACGTCTGTGGAAACGAGGCGTAGGGTTTTTTATCCCGACAAAAGCCTCGTAAGGACAGTTCCTCTGCGTCTCTCTCGTAGATCGCACCATCTTTGGTGCATCACCGTCTCTCACATGATCAGCAGCTCGCGGATATTACTTTCTCTCCAGTTAGAACTGATCATGATGATATTGCTGAGTTGTCTCTGTGGAGACAGTGCAGCAACACCTCTACCCAACGTGATCAGGCATGAAATGTATGTGATTAGGGCAGCATACACTTGTGTATATGTACGTCTTTTAAGAGTCATCTAGTGCTTGTTAGGCATATGACTAAGCCAGCTGACGGGCGTGCGGCGCAGTTCCAGATTCACTTTCATTAATCAATTCCTTGAACTAGCCTTTGATAATGTTCTGGTCCGCCACCTACTGGCTGGAAAAAAATGGGCCCGAGGCCAAACTTAGTTGCCGACCCCTGGTCCAGAGGGATGGACATTAGTCACATGTCTGTCTGTCTGTCTCCAGTGATACACAGTAGTAACCTGTCTGTCTGTGTACAGTGATGGACAGTATTAAGTCTGTCTGTCTGTGTACAGTGAAGGACAGTATTAACCTGTCTGTCTGTCTACAGTGATGTACCGTATTAACCTGTCTGTCTGTCTGTCTGTCTACAGTGATGTACAGTATTAACCTGTCTGTCTGTCTGTCTACAGTGATGTACCGTATTAACCTGTCTGTCTGTCTGTCTACAGTGATGTACCGTATTAACCTGTCTGTCTACAGTGATGTACCGTATTAACCTGTCTGTCTGTCTGTCTGTCTGTCTGTCTGTCGTGATGTACCGTATTAACCTGTCTGTCTGTCTACAGTGATGTACCGTATTAACCTGTCTGTCTGTCTGTCTACAGTGATGTACCGTATTAACCTGTCTGTCTGTCTGTCTACAGTGATGTACCGTATTAACCTGTCTGTCTGTCTGTCTGCAGTGATGTACCGTATTAACCTGTCCGTCTGTCTGTCTACAGTGATGTACCGTATTAACCTGTCTGTCTGTCTGTCTACAGTGATGTACCCGTATTAACCTGTCTGTCTGTCTGTCTACAGTGATGTACCGTATTAACCTGTCTGTCTGTCTGTCTACAGTGATGTACTGTATTAACCTGTCTCTCTGTCTGTCTACAGTGATGTACCGTATTAACCTGTCTGTCTGTCTGTCTACAGTGATGTTCCGTATTAACCTGTCTGTCTACAGTGATGTACCGTATTAACCTGTCTGTCTGTCTGTCTACAGTTATGTACCGTATTAACCTGTCTCTCTGTCTGTCTACAGTGATGTACCGTATTAACCTGTCTCTCTGTCTGTCTACAGTGATGTACCGTATTAACCTGTCTGTCTGTCTACAGTGATGTACCGTATTAACCTGTCTGTCTGTCTGTCTACAGTGATGTACCGTATTAACCTGTCTGTCTGTCTGTCTACAGTGATGTACCGTATTAACCTGTCTCTCTGTCTGTCTACAGTGATGTACCGTATTAACCTGTCTGTCTGTCTGTCTACAGTGCTTCACTCTCTGCAGTATTTCTACACGGCGTCGTCTGGACTCACAACCTTCCCAGAGTTTGTGATTGTTGGGATGGTGGATGGAGTTCAGTTTAACTACTATGACAGCAACACCCAGAGAGTAGTCCTCAAACAGGACTGGATGGAGCGGCACACCAGAAAGGACCCCGACTACCTGGAGAGGAACACTGGAATCTATCTGGGTTCCCAGCAGGTCTTCAAAGCCATGATTGGGATTCTGAAAGAGAACTTTAACCAGATAGGAGGTGCGATTATATCTACTGTCTCACCTCTCACATGGAGATGTCCATCATTTAACCCCATGATAAAGATTCACCATACTCCTAAACACACACACGCACGCACGCACGCACACACACACACACACACACACACACACACACACACACACACACACACACACACACACACACACACACACACACACACACACACACACACACACACACACACTGACACACACACACACATGGTCACACACGGTGTGTGTGGTGTGTGTGTGTGTGTGTGTGTTTGAAAGTTCAGTGATTGAAACAAATAGAAGCCCGGGCTATTGAAGTTTTAGATATTTTATTACTGTCCTTCTCAACACTCCCTGATCTCACTAAAAGGCTGGCAGAACGAAACGGCAATATCGATGAGATGCGCTCTGCATAGAGAAGAAAGAATACCGACGTTGAATTTGCATCATTTTGCAACAAATTATTCTAAATCTGCCCATATATGGACACGTCAGAATGTTGCGGTTTCCACTGGCTACAACGTTACATCTGTGGCTGCTGGTAATGCCACCACTAAGAAGTATACTCTACGCTGCCTGCGGGGATATTTTCAGCATTATTATTATTGTCCATAAGTATAAAGATCCGGGGCTATCGGCTCGAATGCCCGGTCTAACGACCGTGGCATGTGTCCATGAGTATAGATATGTTTATATATATCCACTCTATTGATCAGATGAAGGGCTGAGGGAGGTGTGGGGTGGTGTAGGGTGTTGTAGGGTGGTGTAGGGTGGTGTAGTGTGGTGTGGGGTGGTGTAGGGTGGTGTGGGGTGGTGTAGGGTGGTGAAGGGTGGTGAAGGGTGGTGAAGGGTGGTGTAGGGTGGTGTAGGGCGGTGTAGGGGACTGTAGGGTGGTGTATTGTGGTGTTGGGCAGTGTAGGGGGGTGTAGGGCGGTGTAGGGTGGTGTAGGGCGGTGTAGGGAGGTGCAGCGTGTTGTTTGGCGGTGTAGGGTGGTGTAGGGCATTATAGGGTGGTGTAGTAGGCTGAAGGGCGGTGTAGGGTGGTGTAGGGTGGTGTAGTAGGCTGAAGGGCGGTGTAGAGCTCTGGCTGGTCTTATTTATTAATGTTAGTTATTGTTATCATAATGTTCATATGGTTTATGTTTGTGTTGTGATGTCTGTGTTTATTTAATGTTAATGAAGAATGAAATACAAGTAATCTCTCTCTCTCTCTCTCTCTCTCTCTCTCTCT
>NC_079433.1:2879977-2914977 GCF_026213295.1 Gadus chalcogrammus | reverse complement strand
AGGAACGGTGAGCGGATACAACTTTCCAGAAGGACAAATACCTGTCTCCACCTGCCCCTACTTCCTGTCCCCTTCCTACGATCTGATTGGTTGTCTTCACACACTGGTGGTCTGGTGGTAGAAACCTCTCCACCTCTGAATGATGAACCTCCTCCAATGTGCACTGAGATGTTGTGGCATTAAGAATATGAAAGTATAATAACATCAGGATATTCACCACTGTTACAACACTAATCATTTATTTTGATCCTTAGATTCAGACAAGCGACACAAACCAGTTGGTGAGTAAAATTCACTGGACTATACAGCTCTATAGATTAAGATACATCTAGGTCACTGGACTATACATCTCTTTAGATCTAGATACATCTAGCTCACTGGACTATACAGCTCTATAGATCTAGATACATCTAGCTCACTGGACTATATAGCTCTATAGATCTAGATACATCTAGCTCACTGGACTATACAGCTCTATAGATCTAGATACATCTAGCTCACTGGACTATACAGCTCTATAGATTTAGATACATCTAGCTCACTGGACTATACAGCTCTATAGATCTAGATACATCTAGCTCTCTGGACTATACAGCTCTATAGATCTAGATACATCTAGCTCACTGGACTATACAGCTCTATAGATCTAGATACATCTAGCTCTCTGGACTATACAGCTCTATAGATCTAACAACATCTAGCTAACTTGACTATACAGCTCTGTAGATCTAGAAACATCTAGATCAGTGGACTATACAACTCTGTAGATCCAGATACATCTAGCTCACTGGACTATACAGCTCTATAGATCTAGAGGCATCAAACTCACTGGACTATACAGCTCTATAGATCTAGATACATCTAGCTCACTGGACTATACAGCTCTATAGATCTAGATACATCTAGCTCACTGGACTATACAGCTCTATAGATCTAGATACATCTAGCTCATGACTTCACCTCCTCCCATTCTGATACTTCCCAGGTTCTGACACCAGCTCTGAGAACACTGAGGGGCAGAATCCGGCTCCTGAGGCCCAACCTCTGACCACAGTCAGTACTTTACCACTTTACAATACTTATTCAGACTCATATGTTTACAGTTATATTTATGAGCAGCCTACTTTATCACAGTGATAGTAATACTTTAACAGTACCTCATCATAGTCTTAGATTAACATTAACAGTCATATGTTAACAGTACATAATCGCAGTATATATTAAGAGTAAATCATCACAGTGATAATGTGTGAATATATGATAATGTTTAATGCTGGCTTTCTTGCTGTTTAGGGTCAAAGTTAAATCATGAAGAGGTTTCTCACGTTCAGCTTCCTAAACCAGGATGCAGTGGATCGCTGTTCATTCCTAATCCTTACCAACAGGCTTGGGACTTCAGCTAACTAAATATGCTTATTTTGCTTCATTACAATAAGATTCATACTTAACTTCATTTTGATAACAACCATTAATCCGTAAGAATTGCAAATCAATGGATCGCTGTATTTGTGATAGATTTCATTAACTCACTGGCTTAAACCTGCAATCTTTCACTGATGCTTGGAAACCATGGCAACACAACCTTGTTACACAGGCTAGCACAATCGAGCTAGGACGCTTTAGCATAAATACTTTTTTTTGTATTTTTATAAAGAATGTTGGATCAAAGAATAATATTTTTTTTAATTATCCAAACATAAAAATCGCTGTATTCTTGTTTTGCGTTATTTGGTCAATAAAATCCAGAAAGAAAATAAGAAAATATTTCCATTATAATTTATTTAGGTTAGTTCATTTCATTTAGTGTAGTTATTGGGCTTTGTGTGACCAGAGACTATATTTCTTATGATCTTCCTCCACCAACGTCCTGATATTAGATGTCTTATGCTGACAGACAAAACGCACGCGCGCGCACACACACACACACACACACACACACACACACACACACACACACACACACACACACTGACTCATTAAAAAAAATAGGTAACATAAAAAGGTAACATAATAAATACTCAATAAAAAATACATTCATATCATCTCATTCACAGACTAAATTCATGTCGTCATACACTAAAGACGCTCCACTTTTTTAAGTGGAGTCAATGAAATCATTTTGTTGTTATATTTTGTGCAGTTGTATTGTTATTTTCCGTAGGTATTCATATATACCTACGGTTTATGAATATATACCATATATCATATACCTATAGCTGCATAATGTACAGCGGGCCTGTCATTATATAGAACGACCTCACTGAGCACCCAATGCTTTACTGCAGGGCCTGAAGTGAGGGGGGGGGGGGGCTAGGGTCTAGGGTCCACTACAGTGAGGGGGGGGGTCTAGGGTCCACTACAGTGAGGGGGGGGGGGGTCTAGGGTCTAGGGTCCACTACAGTGAGGGGGGGGGGGGGGGTCTAGGGTCTAGGGTCCACTACAGTGAGGGGGGGGGGGGGGGGACTAGGGTCTAGGGTCCACTACAGTGAGGGGGACGACGACTAGGGTCTAGGGTCCACTACAGTGAGGGGGGGGGGGGGACGGGACTAGGGTCTAGGGTCCACTACAGTGAGGGGGGGGGGGGGGGGGGACTAGGGTCTAGGGTCCACTACAGTGAGGGGGGGGACTAGGGTCTAGGGTCCACTACAGTGAGGGGAGGGGGAGGGGACTAGGGTCTAGGGTCCACTACAGTGAGGGGGGGGGCTAGGGTCTAGGGTCCACTACAGTGAGGGGGGGGGGGGGGGTCTAGGGTCCACTACAGTGAGGGGGGGGGGGGGGCTAGGGTCTAGGGTCCACTACAGTGAGGGGGGGGGGGGGGCTAGGGTCTAGGGTCCACTACAGTGAGGGGGGGGGCTAGGGTCTAGGGTCCACTACAGTGAGGGGGGGGGGGGGGGTCTAGGGTCCACTACAGTGAGGGGGGGGGGGGGGGGGCTAGGGTTTAGGGTCCACTACAGTGAGGGGGGGGGGGGGGGGGGTCTAGGGTCCACTACAGTGAGGGGGGGGGCTAGGGTCCACTACAGTGAGGGGGGGGGTTTAGGGTCCACTACAGTGAGGGGGGGGGGGGGTCTAGGGTCCACTACAGTGAGGGGGGGGGTCTAGGGTCCACTACAGTGAGGGGGGGGGGACTAGGGTCTAGGGTCCACTACAGTGAGGGGGGGGGGGGGGGACTAGGGTCTAGGGTCCACTACAGTGAGGAGAGGGGGGGGGGGACTAGGGTCTAGGGTCCACTACAGTGAGGGGGGGGCTAGGGTCTAGGGTCCACTACAGTGAGGGGGGGGGGTTTAGGGTCCACTACAGTGAGGGGGGGGGGCTAGGGTCTAGGGTCCACTACAGTGAGGGGGGGGGGCTAGGGTCTAGGGTCCACTACAGTGAGGGGGGGGGGGGGGGGCTAGGGTCCACTACAGTGAGGGGGGGGGGGTCTAGGGTCCACTACAGTGAGGGGGGGGGGGGGGGTCTAGGGTCCACTACAGTGAGGGGGGGGGGGGGTCTAGGGTCCACTACAGTGAGGGGGGGGGGGGGGACTAGGGTCCACTACAGTGAGGGGGGGGGGGGGGTCTAGGGTCCACTACAGTGAGGGGGGGGGGACTAGGGTCTAGGGTCCACTAGAGTGAGGGGTGGGGGGCTAGGGTCTAGGGTCCACTACAGTGAGGGGGGGGGGCTAGGGTCTAGGGTCCACTACAGTGAGGGGGGGGGCTAGGGTCTAGGGTCCACTACAGTGAGGGGGGGGGGGGTCTAGGGTCCACTACAGTGAGGGGGGGGGGGGGTCTAGGGTCCACTACAGTGAGGGGGGGGGGGGTCTAGGGTCCACTACAGTGAGGGGGGGGGCTAGGGTCTAGGGTCCACTACAGTGAGGGGGGGGGGGGTCTAGGGTCCACTACAGTGAGGGGGGGGGGGGGTCTAGGGTCCACTACAGTGAGGGGGGGGGGGTCTAGGGTCCACTACAGTGAGGGGGGGGGGGGGTCTAGGGTCCACTACAGTGAGGGGGGGGGGGTCTAGGGTCCACTACAGTGAGGGGGGGGGACTAGGGTCCACTACAGTGAGGGGGGGGGGGGTCTAGGGTCCACTACAGTGAGGGGGGGGGGGGGGGTCTAGGGTCCACTACAGTGAGGGGGGGGGGGGGTCTAGGGTCCACTACAGTGAGGGGGGGAGAGAGTAAGTACTACACTACAGTGAGTTCCCCTCACTCTCCCCCCGATACTCTGGGGGGAGAGAGGGAGGATGGGGGGAGGGTTAGGAAGGGGGAGAGAGTAATGGGGGAGGGAGGCTGGTTGGGGGGAGGGAGGCAGGGGGAGGGGTGATGGGGGGGGGGGGGGTTAGGAAGGGGGATTTGGATGATGTATGTTTAACTACAAATATTTGAAATAACCTACTGCTCCGTGCTTCCCTGGGACGTTGATATCGCGGGTTAGATGTTGGTTAGATGTTGGTTAGATGTTGGTCAGATGTTGGATAGATGTTGGTTAGATGTTGGTTAGATGTTGGTTAGATGTTGGATAGATGTTGGTCAGATGTTGGTTAGATGTTGGTTAGATGTTGACTGGGGTTAAAATGGTGTGTGTGGTAGAGTGACTCAATGTGGGCTGAAGTCGGCATCTGGGACCCTGCAGAACAAGAACAGCAGCTGCTTCGCGGAGTGGATCCCCAACAACGTGAAGACGGCCGTGTGCGACATCCCGCCGCGCGGCCTCAAGACGGCCGTCACCTTCATCGGCAACAGCACCGCCATCCAGGAGATGTTCAGGCACATCTCGGAGCAGTTCACCGCCATGTTCCGCCGCACGGCCTTCCTGCACTGGTTTCACCGACGAGGGCACGGACCAGATGGAGTTCACGGAGGCGGAGAGCACCATGAACGACCTGGTGTCCGAGTACCAGCAGTGCGGAGGAGGTGGAGGAGGAGGCCTGAAGCCCCACCCCCACAACCACTCCAACCCCCGGCAACCATGTGAAGAGATGGAGGAGCTAGACTAAATATCTACTCAGTCGTGACGATCTCAACCCATATGAAGCTTCTCAGGTACACGTGTACATTGTACAGGCTATACCCCGTATAAACTGGAGGGGGAGATAAAGCTAATATCTACTCTAAGATTTATAAGAATGGGGGAGGAGGGAGGGTTTTCATCCTTGCCTGACATTGCCAGACCATTTAGCAAAAAGCGTTTTAGTCTGGTACCTCTCAGTTCATTATTATTTTCTAAGGGGGCGTTATTAATGGTCGAAATGCCTCTGGACGCAATCAGACCTTCAACCAGCACAACGAAACAGAGCAGTGGGAGGCAGCGCTGAACAGAAATGAAACATTTACCAAATCTTTTAAGTGCATTTGAGTGTTCATCTGTTAGCTGATGGAGCATCCAGTTGAATCCTGACGCGGCTTCACCAGATCGGTCCCCATCAGCCATCTTGGTTGTTTACATAAACAGCGCTCCACTGTCATCATATCGAGCCCGCCCCATGTTAGATAGACGCTTGTGATTGAAACCTTGTCACAGCACTTTTCACCTGCGGGATAATCAATGCCCAGCTGTTGTGTTATCGAAAGATAATCCACCAAGGAATGGATTATCACACTTATACCATGGCCTCTTGCGATAAGAGTGCATGCAAAAAAGAAAAACACAAGAACTGATTCAGCAAATCCTGTTTTGGAGATTCAATTACGTCACGTGAATGTGAGGTAATGTCCTCTGTGAGTGCTGAAAAAGTGGGAGGTGTGTGTGTGTGTGTGTGTGTGTGTGTGTGTGTGTGTGTGTGTGTGTGTGTGTGTGTGTGTGTGTGTGTGTGTGTGTGTGTGTGTGTGTGTGTGTGTGTGTGTGTGTGTGTGTTAAAAAACGTTGGTTTATGGGCATGTGTGTGTCGTCCTGGAATGAGTGGAATACGTTTCAGCTGTGTGATGCTGAACACAAGTGCCTGTGTTAAAAACCCTGTGTTAACCAACCTTGTGTTGATTGAACTAATGCATAAGCCGTGCGTTGGAACCGACAGCTCTGGTTTAGTTAGCACAGGGTCAATCAACCTGGAGTTCAGCGTTAACTCTGTGTTTGTTAAACCTCCGTTCGTGGAACACCTCTGAGTGCCTGCTGTGAGTCGTCTTTGTCCAGAGGGGTGTGGGGGCATGCCTACATGGGAGGAAATTAGTGTTAGAGTCTGGGAACGTTAAAGTGTTAAAAGCGGTGTTTTATCCAACACATTTTTCTATGAATCCTCTTAAAAACTGTTATCTTATAATGATAGTATTATTTTGATATGAAACACTGTAGTTATCCGTATCTGTCGCATGTCAAATGAATGTGTGGGAAAAGCTGGGGTGGTATATACAAGGTATGTTCATTAATACATATGTATCTTAAAGTATGTAGTCCCATTTTAAATATAATGACTAATACTATTTTGATGGTAGGCATTATGCATTAACGTTAAAGGTTTTGTCTTACACTGTGGATATTTCTTATATAAACGTGTGCCAAGTTATCTTGTGGATACGGACTGGTATATACGATATCGTAATTATTATCTGTATTATTATTATGCCATTAAATATATCGGCCCATACTATGTGTGCATGTGTGTCTGTCTGTCTGTCTGTCTGTCTGTCTGTCTGTCTGTCTGTCTGTCTGTCTGTCTGTCTGACAGTGAGTAGGTGTGCGTTGCACTTTCTGTAAGGCTTTGGTCTTTGTGAAGTGTAAAACAATCAACTGGGAATTTGAAAACAAGGAAATAAACAAATACATGAATTTAATATAAAAAACATCTTGATTCCACCTATTTCCTGTATGGGGGTACAGAATCAACATGTTGAGGATGATTGAGAACAAAACTGGCAATGATGGAAAGTATTACCAAATGGGGAACGACTTCACGTGACAAATGAAGAAAGAGGGAACAGAAAATGTTTGCTTTGCAATTTTTGCAGTCTCTTACCCATTTGGGGAACCACCTCAACCCAGTTCTTAGAATTTATATCATTGCATATGCAAGGGCTTTCATCAGTGAGCCGTGAGCTAAATCACCCTTTTGGTCCCTTATTCACCAAAAGAGAGTAACTTAACTGACATTTATTTATTTAAATGGAGGGCACTCTGGGTTAGATGTTGGGCTGACAACCTGCTTGGAGTTAGGGTTTGGATTGTGGGGATTCACCCTGCTCTCAATCATAGTTATGTTTGACGAATGAGTGCACATCATGATTTGCAGATCAGTGAAACATATTTAACTAGCCCACTACAACACGCAAAGTTTTTTTGTTCTCGGTTGTAATTACACTTTAGGAGTTTTCTTTATGTATATATTGGAGGGGAATCACTGTCCTACTTGCTGTCGAAGCACTTTATCCAACAAGCAAAAGCGTCTCGGCAATATGGCCAAAGTGTTTGGGAGTTCACTCTTTGATATGGCTGTCTGTACTAAATGCATACGGCTCCTTTAAATGCGTCTGCAAAATTGAATTGTACGTCATGAGCGACTTGAGCGACCAAAGCGAACAGAAATATTCGCAGCAAAACTTCATGGTGTGGACGTACAGTAAGGGTGGGACATTTGAAAACAATTGAAGTGCCGCCACTACGACAACGAGACGTCAATGACGGACTGGCGTTTTGTCTGAATGGAAGGCGGTCCCCCTGTACCTATAGCATGGTCCTCTCATCTCATATGGTGATCAGCACTTAGGCCTACCAGCCCTATGTGCCTCCTGGTCCACATTGTCCCCATGCCTGGAGACTTGTTGCTTATTTAAATTGAATGTAATTATAAAAAATGTCTATTAGTAGGCTAAAATATGAGTCTGATTAATTAATCAATTAGCCTACACTTGTTTCATCTTTATCACAATGTAACGTCTCAGTCTCACCTGCTGGTCGTAGCCAACCCTGCAGTGACTCCCCTTTGCTGCTTCCTGGTTCTCTCTCGCTCTCGCTCTCTCTCTCTCTCTCTCTCTCTCTCTCTCGCTCTCGCTCTCGCTCTCGCTCTCTCTCCTGAATCCGCCTCTTTTCAGTGGGTATTACGGCTTCACTTAACAATAACAAACAATACCCATACACGATTTAGGCATTTAACCAATTTGAAAGAAAGAATTCATGTGATGCATTACTTCAATAATTCATTCTTCTTGCTAAAACGAAATTTTAGAAACGAACTATCAGCAGACATGTAGTTTAGTTTTCCTACCAAACAAATAGCAGCCTATGAGATAATGATCTGCTTGTCTGCAAGCTAGCTGGCTTTCTGATTCCTTTGGCTAAAATGTTACTTGACAAACTGAGCCTGGATTTATGAAGATTTTAATTAATTTCATAAAAGGCAGTCGTCTCAACAGACAACAACGACAATCTCTTTGGTCTAGGCCAGGCATATTCAACTAGCGGCCCGTGGGCCAAATGCGGCCCCTCTCAATTTTTTTCTGGCCCGCAAGAGGTTGCATGCAAAAAATAAATAAAATAAAGGAGAAACATAGTTGCATGCCAACCAGGTTTCTGTGTGTATCCGGTGATACTAGCCAGTATCAGTACCCCACAATCAGGAACTGACATCACTTATTCCGACAATGTTGGCTCAACCGATGCGTGTGAGTCTAGCTTTTCTCATATGAATGCCATCAGAACAAGGGCACGTTGCTCCATGACCTATGAGAAGCTGCATGAGTGTCTCAGGATGAGCCAAACTAGGTAAACAAGGCAGTGCAATCTTTCTCACTGACTCAAAATGTCTCATGTACAGTTTTGTGATGATTCAAACAACATTGTTTAATTCTAAATACGTGTCCAAAATATGTGAGAACAAAATCTTTTATAATGATACGATTAAAAGTGAAGAAGGAAGGAATGCGTCTGACAAGTTTATTCCATGTAGTAGTACTATATATATTAAGTTAACACTACTTTAAGTACGATTTATTTGTAGCGATTCATTCACGTAGTTTTACTCTGTGTGGCCCATGAACCCCCAGTGATTTTCCTTTTCGGCCCACTTGATAAGGAGGTTGAATAGCCCTGGTCTAGGCATTAGGCAGGCATATCATGCAGGCAGGTGCCGTTCACGTGCAGCGCTGCAGCTAAGTAAACAGAGTTTGCCCTCCCCCTACTGACCTTCACTCTCGGTGCCCGAATGGAAGTGAATGAGGCTATTTTTACCTTATGAAATGTTTCGAATGGTAGTTTTTTTTTAGTTAGGCATACATGAAATTATACGATTTAAATTTTTATTTGTTCCTCGGAAGGGCAACATGAGTCGAGGAGGGCATATGGGCTGTTGCAACCTGAGCAATCCCCCTGTGCACGTCCCTGCGCGCGCGCGCGCGCGTGTGTGTGTGTGTGTGTGTGTGTGTGTGTGTGTGTGTGTGTGTGTGTGTGTGTGTGTGTGTGTGTGTGTGTGTGTGTGTGTGTGTGTGTGTGTGTGTGTGTGTGTGTGTGTGTGTGTGTGCGCGTGCGTGTGTAAGAGTTAGTTTCACTTTGAAGTTCTCCTCTTGTCCGCATGTTTCCTGGTCAGTGCGACTGATGCTGGACTCTGAGTCACGTCTCTGTGGATAATCTCATCGAGCTGTTCTTCTGAATACATCGATATGAAGGCGCTAACGGGGCTGCTGCTGTTGGTCTTTGGTCACGGTGTGTCCTCAGGTAAGACTGAGTAAAGTTTTTACTGTTCAAAACTATTCTTCCAAAATGTTTGGTTCATGGTCCCTGAAGATACGATGCTTCGATTCCCTCATTTGAGTATCATTTGAGTATCCTCTCTAATGAGTTCAATTAATCCACAACATGGTTCAGCTTTTACTGTGATTATTTAAACTAATGAACATTTATTCTGGATTCGAACTGTGAGAACGAAACCAGTGCACTGGTTTGATGTCGTTCCCAAATGTACAATCTATTAACAGAACCAAACATTATTCCCTCCTACAGTTAGGAGGGAATCCGTGTACGTTAATGTAAGGGATCCTGATATTTAGGTTCCTGTTTTTTCAGCAACATGTTTTTTATTATTTATTTACATTTTGAAGGTCAGTTGGTGGTGTTTTCTGTTTGTTTTGGATTGCAATGTACTTTCGACTCCACCCTGCTACTTCCTGCTTTTCTTTGGTTTGCTGATATCCCCTGAGTTTGTGAACACACCTGTCGCTAATGTGTGTTGATTGGTTTGTGGCTACTTAAGCTCATTCGGTCTCTGTCGGATCGTGCCTGTATGATACCTGTGCCTTGCTGGGAATAAACTCAGAGAAAGTTCTTATAACCAAGCCTTCTGTCTGCGATTGGATCCTTTTGTACCGAAAGCCTAACAGTTAAGCAGTGGCGGATTTAGCAAATCGGGGGCCCAAGGCGAAGATATGTATGGGGCCCACCTCATTCGATCTTTAAAACAGAACAGAGAAAAAATAGATACTGACTGAATGGTGGATAGGCAGGTAAAGCTATTCCACGCGGAAGTAAAGGTTGGAGATGAGAAAAAAAACCTTCCCCTTTAAATACACTTTTTTACTCCAAAATATAGAAGGAAAGCAGAGAACGCACAAAGTGTAGCACTCCACAAACTAATAGTCACGATGGAACCCAAAAGGGAATAAGGTTTCAGATAACACCTGTCTTTGCCAAAATGCCAGGAAAACCAGCACTGTTAATTCTTTTTTTTTTTTAAATCAAATCAATATCAATATAACCAGCAAGAGAAGTAGTTAGGGCCAACCCCCACAAACAGTCATATACTTAACAAATATTGCAAATTGGCATTGCACTTGAGATTGATGTTTCAATCTAGTACAAACAAACCCATGTACAAGATCCAGGATATTGTAAGGGAAATTACATTACAGTTCAGTTTGAACATTTCAAACATTCTACAAACAAACCTGAGAGAGAGAGAGAGAGAGAGAGAGAGAGAGAGAGAGAGAGAGAGAGAGAGAGAGAGAGAGAGAGAGAGAGAGAGAGAGAGAGAGAGAGAGAGAGAGAGAGAGAGAGAGAGAGAGAGAGAGAGAGAGAGAGAGAGAGAGAGAGAGAGAGGATAAAATGTTCTCCACATCACACGCTTCTAACAGTCCTACTTATTGACGTCTTCTCACAGGTCTTCACCCAGCGCCACTTCACAGCTAGCTGCTGCTGCTGCTGTAGCGGCGTGTTCAACGCTTTGGACGTTGTTGTTCCTGTCTGTATCCCCAACAGTAGCCATAAGAAAGTGTGTCATCTTTGGCAGCGTTGCCAAATACTTTCCGGCGTCTTTTTTCATTTTTCTTTTATTTGAGCCGCTTGGGTAACTTTATTTCCTAACCCTTTTCATAACCCTTTATTTTATTATCACGTTTAGACTTGTCTTGCCTCATCTCTGCATCTCTGCTGTATGTGGCCAAGCGGCCGCATGCCTGTGCCTCTATGTTAAAACTGCCACTGACTTTAGGTCTACTTTGAATCCTAAGTATCATATTAACACTCGGTGATATCTTATTATTAACTAGTCAACGTTCTTTGAGAATCATCACTCACGCGCACACACGCATATAAACACGCAGACACACACTAATATAATTGTTATCATTGCTATCAATATATTATTATGAAATATATTTATATAATAATTATATTATTAATTATTATCATTCCAATGATAGCAATGTGAAGATAGTTAATATGCCGGCATCGAATACAGAAATTCACCAATATGCTTATAATTATGACAACATTTTAATAGCTATTTCAATAATAGTTTATTATTCATGTCAGCAGTAATGATTAAGAGGCAGCAGGTTGTTTTGTAGTTAGTGGTCTGGACAGCCAGCGCTGTAGGCTACAGTGAGATGTTTGGATGTCAATAAGATCAAACTGAAGGTTCCTACTTTACCTAGACGGCCAGGGGGCGGAACCATGGGACAGGGGGCGGAGCCATAGGACAGGGGGAGCCATAGAGCAGGGGGAGGGGCCATGGGCCTTTCTGTCTAGAGGGATGAACAGTATTAACCTGTCTGTCGTAACCTGTCTGTATGTCTATAGTGATGTACAGCTACCTGTCTGTCTGTCTGTCTGTCTACAGTGATGTACCGTATTAACCTGTCTGTCTGTCTGTCTGTCGACAGTGATGTACCGTATTAACCTGTCTGTCTGTCTGTCTACAGTGATGTACCGTATTAACCTGTCTGTCTGTCTGTCTGTCTACAGTGATGTACCGTATTAACCTGTCTGTCTGTCTGTCTGTCTACAGTGATGTACCGTATTAACCTGTCTGTCTGTCTGTCTACAGTGATGTATCGTATTAACCTGTCTGTCTGTCTGTCTGTCGACAGTGATGTACCGTATTAACCTGTCTGTCTGTCTGTCTACAGTGATGTACCGTATTAACCTGTCTGTCTGTCTACAGTGATGTACCGTATTAACCTGTCTGTCTGTCTGTCTACAGTGACGTACCGTATTAACCTGTCTGTCCGTCTGTCTACAGTGATGTACCGTATTAACCTGACTGTCTGTCTGTCTACAGTGATGTACCGTATTAACCTGTCTGTCCGTCTGTCTACAGTGATGTACCGTATTAACCTGTCTGTCCGTCTGTCTACAGTGATGTACCGTATTAACCTGACTGTCTGTCTGTCTACAGTGATGTACCGTATTAACCTGTCTGTCCGTCTGTCTACAGTGATGTACCGTATTAACCTGTCTGTCTGTCTGTCTGTCTACAGTGATGTACCGTATTAACCTATCTGTCTGTCTGTCTACAGTGATGTATCGTATTAACCTGTCTGTCTGTCTGTCTGTCGACAGTGATGTACCGTATTAACCTGTCTGTCTGTCTGTCTACAGTGATGTACCGTATTAACCTGTCTGTCTGTCTACAGTGATGTACCGTATTAACCTGTCTGTCTGTCTGTCTACAGTGACGTACCGTATTAACCTGTCTGTCCGTCTGTCTACAGTGATGTACCGTATTAACCTGACTGTCTGTCTGTCTACAGTGATGTACCGTATTAACCTGTCTGTCCGTCTGTCTACAGTGATGTACCGTATTAACCTGTCTGTCTGTCTGTCTACAGTGATGTACCGTATTAACCTGTCTGTCTGTCTGTCTACAGTGATGTCCCGTATTAACCTGTCTGTCTGTCTGTCTACAGTGATGTACCGTATTAACCTGTCTGTCTGTCTACAGTGATGTACCGTATTAACCTGTCTGTCCGTCTGTCTACAGTGATGTACCGTATTAACCTGTCTGTCTGTCTGTCTACAGTGATGTACCGTATTAACCTGTCTGTCTGTCTACAGTGATGTACCGTATTAACCTGTCTGTCTGTCTGTCTACAGTGATGTACCGTATTAACCTGTCTGTCTGTCTGTCTACAGTGACGTACCGTATTAACCTGTCTGTCCGTCTGTCTACAGTGATGTACCGTATTAACCTGACTGTCTGTCTGTCTACAGTGATGTACCGTATTAACCTGTCTGTCCGTCTGTCTACAGTGATGTACCGTATTAACCTGTCTGTCTGTCTGTCTACAGTGATGTACCGTATTAACCTGTCTGTCTGTCTGTCTACAGTGATGTCCCGTATTAACCTGTCTGTCTGTCTGTCTACAGTGATGTACCGTATTAACCTGTCTGTCTGTCTACAGTGATGTACCGTATTAACCTGTCTGTCCGTCTGTCTACAGTGATGTACCGTATTAACCTGTCTGTCTGTCTGTCTACAGTGATGTACCGTATTAACCTGTCTGTCTGTCTGTCTGTCTACAGTGATGTACCGTATTAACCTGACTGTCTGTCTGTCTACAGTGATGTACCGTATTAACCTGTCTGTCTGTCTGTCTACAGTGATGTACCGTATTACCCTGTCTGTCTACAGTGATGTACCGTATTAACCTGTCTGTCTGTCTGTCTACAGTGCTTCACTCTCTGCAGTATTTCCTCACGGGGTCGTCTGGACTCACAACCTTCCCAGAGTTTGTTGCTGTTGGGATGATGGATGGAGTTCAGATTGGGTACTATGACAGCAACACCCAGGGAATAGTGCTGAAACAGGCCTGGACGGAACAGTTAATCAGAGATCATCCAGGTGAACTGAAGATGATAACTGAAAGGGCTCTGGATAACCAGCAGGGCATCAAGGCCGACATTTTGTATCTGAAGAAGCTCTTTAACCAGACAGGAGGTAAGTTTATATCTGATGTCTGACCTCTCACATTTAGATATTCATCATTTAAACCCAGAATAAAGTTTCACCATGCTCCCAAACAGTGTTCCAATTACCCCACCAGCTTCGGGGGGGTGGGGGGGGGGTCAGCATTCCCATTGGGGGGGGCGATGGCGTCATTAGAAAGCCCTGCCTCTATATTCATACCTTCATCATTACACACTTACGGTGTGTGGCCTACATTCTTCTGAAATTGAATGAAATGCCTATGCCAGGTAGCTAATTCTGATGAAAGAAACACATGCTAACAGATATCTTGGGGAAACACCAAACAACACCAACTTAATCAAGAAAGTATAATGGGAGGATTTTTCTCGATTGCTCATTCACGTGACCTGCAGGTTGGGGCAGCGGTGCGCTGAATGCGGGCCGCAGGCTAACTGACGTGACAACAAGTGAACACTGAACCAACCCCACTGACGTTACAATATCCATACATCATGGGCCTACTTCGAACGTACACCCACAGTGGCGATGAAGGCTATATAACAGAGATGATTGCAGAACATAAACGCTATGTTATGCATTGACATAATGCCCCTCCTCCTGGCTTTGAAATCCATTTGCCTACTCCCCTAACTGAAATAAAGGAAGTACATTATATCATTTAATCTAATAACTATAAGGCAATATATTATTTTGAACTAAAAGTAGGACAGTAGGCTAATACCACGGAGGAAAGAAATGACAAACATCAAGTGACTCAACCTAATTTGTTTGTTTATGATCTACAAAACTGGTTGACTTGCATTTTTTCACAACTCATAAGGAACCATCACCTTGATACCGTAGCTCTCCTCGCAGCTCTATTGGTAGCGACGAACACACATAACCTGCATAACCTGCCAGTGCCGCCGGAGTTTCGTAATGGAGCAATAGTCGAGTGATGTCAAGTAAACAAAAGTCAAAAGATGCTGAAGGCACAGAAATGGTACAGTCCACTGAAGGGGCGTTTGGAATCGTATGACACTAGATTATTACTTTCATGATGAGCACAGATTGAGAAATACTACTTCCCGTAAGTATTTCAGTACGCGGGGCATTTAAGAATATTAGTAGCCCTTACCTCCATTAAGTCTTGTTACTTTATCTGTGAATTGAATTGTATTTTTATTTTGGAGTTAGACATTTTTTCATGTTAACTACAAACTTTTAGAATAATTTTCAATGATTCATGAGATGAAACCAACACATTCTCACTCCGAGCCCGTCGATTTTTGACGAACGGTCAGTGACTTTGGCTTCAGCTTCTGACGCAAAAGGATACCCTTGTGCTTCTTTCTTCAACGCATGGGGTTTGACCCGATGGCTGCACATAGAGACGCTATGAGCATTCATCCCATTGGCTAACGGAGGACCTTGTGCTGCTTTTTTCGATGCAGGGGAAAAAATTAGTTTTCCACTCATTACAATGTAATCCCTTCATGGCAATATATGAAGCTATGAGCATTCCGTTAGCATGGCTAACGGAAGACCCGATGTCTGCACATTAACGGCGATTTTACAGTGAAATCTGTGACATTACTCAACACAACTACACCAACGTGTCCTTGTTAATTACACAACATGTATGGGTTAAGGCTATGGACATCAGTTGTCCTGTTTTGTGCTTTGATTGGGAGAAACAATATTTTTTTTGATCAGTGTTGGGTAGCTGAGGTCGTTGCTATAGAGACCACGTCCGTCCGCTTTGTTTGACAACTGTTTAACAGAGAGACCCTATCTCATCAAAATTACGTTCCCAGAGAACGATTCGGCATTCTCAATTACGTTTGTCTGAAAAACGTATTTTGTCCGTGATTACTTTTTATTGAACATATCGTAAATACGAATTCGTTCTCAGCCTATTTTTTGCCATTTATTTACAGTGTTACTATGGCAGAATAAAGAATAAATTCATGCATTATCATTCAACTTGAACATATGTTTTTACAGTATAGAGTGGTGGAGGGATGACGTATGTTGGCCAACCCGGAAGTGAGCGTCCCCCTGGGTTCCCTTGACAACAAGCCAATGGGTTTTTCCATTGGATTTTGGATGATTGCAGAAAATTGTGCATTTTTGAAGCAGCTGCTCAAAAACTGAAAATAAATAAAAATAACTGTGCTCCAAAGAACAAAATGTAAACCAACCCCAATGTACCCCATGCAAATAAAGGCTCCATGGTCATAATAATTTAAATATAATTAATCTCCTGAGTGTGTCGAGTGGTATTCTATTTTTTTCAACGGGGCTTCATCCAGTCACTTGACCGTCATGGTTGCTATGGTGGTTGCTATCGACCAGCCCCTCTAATCCTTACATGGCTCTAAAAACCACGCGGCAAAGGAGCTGCCGTCCATTGTGTTGTTTTTGTCGTAAACTGGGGTCCGACAGTTAAAAAATAGACAGATATTCCAAGGTATCCTTAAAAGGCAGCTTGGATGTTTTTATTTTCTGCAGTTTAGACTTCGTCTGTCACCTATTTTTTTAAAGCAAAACGCCAAGCTCATTGATTTAATGAGGCAGGGTTATTTTAAACAATTAATTAAGTATGTGTGAAGGGTCAGTCCTCCTTCTGAGTTTGCTTCCTATTTATGTCTAGTGTACACTCCTACTGTCCACAAGCACCCCCCCCCCCGCCCCTCCCCATATGGATTTGGAGAGTTGTTGCTACGTCCAAGTGGTGGTGGTATCATATACAGTATATGAAAGAGGTCGTTCAATTATAGGCCTACTAAAATGATCAATTAGGATGCCGAAGCCCTAAAGGAAGTAATGCAATAATGCAATAGGTGACTGAGTAAGCTATACCTTGGGGTCTCTTATATATCAAAGGGGGTCTCAAATGACGTATACGCATCAACCTGTGGCTCCAGCCCTACAGGAAATGACTCAGCAAGTGCTCCATCTCGTTACACCTCACCCAGCGGCTCGCTTTCAAGATTTTGGCCTGAAGTTCTTCCCAGACCTACACCCTAGCCATCCAACACGCATATCTGAGAATCAGGCCTCTCTTTAATGATGACAAAAATTTATGAGAGAAATACACATTAACTTTTTGTTATCTTATAAGCGACGTGGTGCCGGCTCCTTTTGACCTTTTGACCCCAGACTTCAAAAACGTGGCCACAGGCCAGCTGTGTCTACACACCTTAAGCCACAAATGTAAACCTCCATCCCACAAAAAATGGGGACTAGAAACTAACCTCTGTCTTATGTACATTTACTGGTCACGCCCCTTTTTATGTACATTTACTGGTCACGCCCCTTTTCCGGCCTTTTCGAGATAGCTAGGGATGCTAAAATGTTTACAGACATTTCCCGGGGCCCCGAGAACGACATATCCGAGATTTGGAGTTCTAGCCCTTAGAGAAAAAAAAAAAAGGTTCTCCCAAATGGAGTGTCATTTGGACAAAGCCCCTCAGAAGTGTTGCCTGCAAGACCTAATGGTTCAGAATGTGGTGGAAAAACAGTTTTTGAGATAGGAAGGTCCTACCGCCCTGAAATTTGAATACATTATTCTAGGGCCTAACTGGTACCCCCGCACCGAAACTTGGCCCGGTCGAACCCCGAGGGCAGGAAGGGGTCAGACCGGAATGTTCATATGGTTTGTGTGTGTCTGTGTTTATTTAATGTTAATGAAGAATAAAATACAAGTAATCTCACCCTTTCTCTCTCCCTCCTCTCTCTCTCTCTCCCCCCTCTCTCTCTCCCCCCCCTCACCCTCTATTTCCTCTCTCTCTCTCTGTCTCTCTCCCCCCCTCGCCCTCTCTCTCTCTCTCTCTCTCTCTCTCTCTCTCTCTCTCTCTCTCTCTCTCTCTCTCTCTCTCTCTCTCTCTCTCTCTCT
Organism: Gadus chalcogrammus; assembly: GCF_026213295.1. NCBI lineage: Eukaryota > Metazoa > Chordata > Actinopteri > Gadiformes > Gadidae > Gadus > Gadus chalcogrammus. The sequence continues at coordinate 2,896,994 of NC_079433.1, read as the reverse complement.
CTCAGGTATCCACATATATCAGAGGATGGATGGCTGTGAGTGGGATGATGAGGATGGTACTACTGATGGTAATCTCCAGTATGGTTATGATGGAGAGGACTACATGTCGTTTGACCTGAAGACCCTGACCTGGGTCGCTGCAGTACCTCAGGCTGTCCGCACCACACAGAGATTGAATCAGGATGAAGATGGATTACAATACCAGAAGTACTTCTACACCAAGCAGTGTGTTGATTGGCTGAAGAAGTACCTGTCCTATGGGAAGAGCACTCTGCAGAGATCAGGTAGAGTCACATGACCTGGTGCTGGGCGTCGACAGACTCATGTCTCTGAGTCTCTGTCCCCCACCCCCCCCCCTCTCTCTCTGCCTCCTCTCCCTCGATCGCTCTCCCTCTCCACCCTTCTCCCCCCCACTCTCTCTCTCTCTCTCTCTCTCTCTCCCCCCCCCCCTCTCTCTCTCTCTCCCCCCCTCTCTCTCTCCCCCCCCCTCTCTCTCTCTCTCTCTCTCTCTCTCTCTCTCTCTCTCTCCCCCCCCTCTCTCTCTCTCTCCCCCCCCTCTCTCTGACCACCATATATGAACTAAGTCCTAATGTCCTGAATTAAGCAGACGAGACTCAACCCTCAAAGGGGGACACAACTCAGCCCCTTATGGAAGAATATGAAATATAGAATATATTACATGACAAGAACACGTGTTTACATTATGAAATAATCTCTCTCTCTGGCTCTTTCTCCCCCCTCTCTTGCTCTCTTTCTTCCTCTCTCTCTCACCTCCTCTCGCTCTCTCTCTCTTTCCCCTCCTCTCTCTCTCACTCCCCCACTCTCCCCCCCTCTCTCTCTCTCCCCCTCTCTCTCTCTCTCCCCCCTCTCTCTCTCCCCCCTCTCTCTCTCTCCCCCTCTCTCTCTCTCTTCCCCCGCTCCCACTGTGTGTCTCTATCTCCTTTATTTCTATCACCCCCTCTCTCTCTCTTTCCCCCTCTCTCCCCCCCCTCTCTCTCTCTGTCTCTCTCTTTGTCTCTCCCCCCTCTCTCTCTCTCGCTATGTCTCTCTCCTCCCCCCTCTCTCTCTCCCTTATCTCTATACCGCCCTCTCTCTCTCCCTCTCCCCTCTCTTTCTCCCCCTCTCTCAACCCTCTCTCTCTGTCTCTCTCTCTCTGTCTCTCTCTCTCTTCCTCTCTCATGTCACTCTCTCTCCCTCTATCCCTCCTCTCTCTCTCTCCTCTCTCTCTCTCTCTCTCTCTCTCTCCCCCCACCTCTCTCTCTCTCTCTCTCTCCCTCTCTCTCTCCAGAGCGTCCGCGGGTGTCTCTGCTCCAGAGGAGCCCCTCCTCCCCAGTGGTGTGCCATGCTACAGGCTTCTACCCTGACAGGGTGGTGGTGTTCTGGAGGAGAGACGGCCAGGAGCTCTATGAGCAGGTGGACCCCGGGGAGGTCCTCCCCAACCACGACGGGACCTTCCAGGTCAGCGTGGACCTCAACCTCACGGCCGTCCCACAGGAGGACTGGGGGAGGTACGAGTGTGTGGTCCAGCTGAAAGGCATCGAGGACATCTCCACCCCCCTGGACCCCGCCCTCATCAGGACCAACTGGGGTAAGACTGGTGTTGGAGGGGATGGAGGTGGGGAACACATGTCTCACCACCTCCACCTGACCTCATCACAACCACTGCCAGGTGTACCTGGACACTGCTGAAGCTACTGGGTAAACACACAGCTCTCAGGAGTAGCTCACTGCAGCAGAACAGGGTGGATCGTGGGTAAATGAGTTCTATGAATAGGGCTAGGCTCAGATCAGCCCCAGAGTGACCCTGAGCTCCAGAACAGATTCTAGAGGAATAGTTACACTGACGTTGTGTTAGTCGTGTGTGTAGCATCGCGTGACCGTTGACATGTGGTTCAATGATGGAGGGATGGATGGGAGAGGGTCTCTGTCCATCATCTATTATTACCCGACTGATTGTATTTTTTTGATGTACCTTCAGTGTACAAGAGTGGCCTCACCATCCCCATCATCATTGGGTTGCTTGTTCTCCTCCTCACTGCTGCTGCTGCTGTTGGAGTCTTTGTGTACCAGAAGAGGAACGGTGAGTGGATAAAACTCTCCAGGAGGACAGACACCTGATCTCCACCTGCTCCTACTTCCTGTCCCCTTCCTACGATCTGATTGGTTGTCTTCACCCACTAGTCGTCTGGTGGTAGAAACCTCTCCAACTCTGAATGATGAACCTCCTCCAATTTCCACAGTGACGGTGTGGCATTAAGAATATGAGGGTGCACTCACACTAGGCCATCTGGCCGTGGCCGTTGGCCGTCGCAACTGTGGCCTGGCCACGGTAGGCTCTTGTACATACGTCATCACGTAAGTAACACGTCATCGCCAAGCGTCTGCTGCATGGACCATAATTAGTCTGCCGCCAGTCAGAGTTTTAACAACAATGGACAACAACACAGAGAACACAGTTCGCACTTTGCTGAGTCTGTTGCTTATTTGGATATATGTTTACCGTTTAATGGGAAAGAAGCCTCGTCGCCTTTATTATGTCCGTGGTCGTCGCATGGACTATACGTCATCCAGCTCAGGTTGCGTAGCCATGCGTGTGCGCGTGTCGGCTCATTAGCATCTGTACCGTAGCGGCCCGGACCGTAGCAGCACACCTCTCCCAAGTGGCCAAGTTGGCCCGGCCTGGCCAGACTGGCCACACTCACACTGGCAGATTTGAGCACGGTTAGGTGTGAAAACGGCCACGGCCATGGCCAGATGGCCTAGTCCTAGTGTGAGTGCACCCTGAAAGTATAATAACATGAGGATATTCACCACTGTTACAACGCTAAACATTTCTCTTGATCCTTAGATTCAAACAAGCGACACAAACCTGTTGGTGAGTAAAATTCACTGGACTATTCAGCTCTATAGATCTAGAAACATCGAGCTCTTTGGACTATACAGCTCTATAGATCTAGATACATCTAGCTCACTGGACTATACAGCTCTATAGATCTAGAATCATCTGGCTCACTGGACTATACAGCTCTATAGATCTAGATACATCTAGGTCACTGGACTATACAGCTCTATAGATCTAGATACATCTAGCTCATGACTTAACCTCCTCCCATTCTGATACTTCCCAGGTTCTGACACCAGCTCTGAGAACACTGAGGGGCAGAATCCGGCTCCTGAGGCCCAACCTCTGACCACAGTCAGTACTTTACAATACTTATTCAGAGTCATATGTTCACAGTTATATTTATTTGCAGCCTACATTATCACAGCAATAGTAATAGTACTATTTTAACAGTACTTCACCACAGTAACAGATTAACAATCATATTTGAACAGTACGTCATCACAGTAATATGAGTGTACTGTTAACATACACTAATAGATCAACAGTACAACAACGCATTAACATTGGCCATACCTTAATACAGTGGTTCTCAAACTTTTTACCATGAGTACCACCTTAGAAATGATTTGGCTCTCCAAGTACCACCAGAATTAAAATAAAGTAGCGTAGGCCAGTAACTACATAGAGATTACACAGAAGGCATTAATATTAATGATTTATTGTTCATATGACTGAAGCAACTAATGTAAACTCATGTATTGTATTTAAAAAACTTACAACGTGACAATACTAACAACTGATCTGCATCAAAATATAGGCCTACCCAGCAAATGGGGATATAAAATACCAGTCAGTCTAGTGACGTTTAACAAGTGTAAATTGTACTGCATCAAAACACGAATATTAAAATACTGGAGTTAAACAACATAAGCAAATTGCCTTGTATAAACCATTTACAGAGATAAATTGAACATTGAAAATTATGAAAAGTAGGCCCTACTGTGATATTTTCGAGTAATGCATTTAAATGGAATGTAGGCTACTTATAAGAAGAAGAAAAAAAATAGAATGGAAATGGATAATGACGACCCTGGGCCTATCATGCTTAGTGAGAGGGGTGGGCGTGGCTCTGTGAACAGAGTGCAGCGATGTCTGGGTCGATTGCGGTTAGCTTTAGCCTCAGACTTGGTTCAGCGTCCAACCTGCTTCTATATTTATTCTTAATGCAGGCGAGAGAAGAGAATCCTTTCTCGCATAAATAAGTGGTGGCGAATGGAATTAGAAAGCGCACGGCCTTGTCCGAAAGCGCCGGATATTCGCCTCGTCGCTGCATCCAAAAGTCCAGCAATGTCTGGCCTCTGAAAGTTGACTTCAATGTCTCGTCACAGGACAGTTCAATTAAAAGCTCCTGCTCAAGAGCCGATAGGTTCTCCTCCAGGACGTCATGAGCCTTAACAACAAACGGATTGCGCATCCATGTATTCCCCTGCACAATCGCAGGGAAATATTCAGCGAACTGTTGTCGGAGAGATTTCAGGTGCTCAGCAATGTTGTCCCTGACTTGATCAGCGAGCCTGAGGTCATTGTCAGAGAGAAACGTCTCCAGATTAGGGAACGCAGACACATCACCAGTCCGTATTTTTATCTGGAATAATTCAAGCTTTTTCAGCATCGCACTGATTTTGTCCTGGACATCAAAGGCACTGGTAGAGAGTCCCTGCAGTCCCAAATTCAGCTCATTCATTCGGGAAAAAATGTCAGACAAGTAGGCGAGCTGACTGAGCCACAAAGTGTCATCAAACACACCTGATAAGGGGAAGCTTTTGTCCTGCAAGAACACTTGGACCTCCCTGTGCAACTCAAAAAGCCTGGACAGCACCTTCCCTCTTGAGAGCCATCTCACTTCTGTATGCAACAGAAGTTGGACATGCTCGCTGCCCATCTCATCGCAGAGGACATGGAAAAGGCGAGCATGCATCGGTCTGGATTTAATGAAATTGACTGCTTTGACAGCTGTGTCTAAAACAGCCTTTAGTTCTGCGGGCATTCTCTTCACTGCAAGAGCTTCGCGGTGAATGCTGCAGTGAGTCCATTGCACATCAGGTGCCACCACCCGGATTCGGGCCACCACTCCGCTGTGGCGACCTGTCATGGCCCTTGCACCGTGCAGACTCCGACGCACTTTTTCCAATCAAGCCCAGTCTCTTGGAAAAAGGCATTCACGAGCTGAAAGATGTGCTCAGCTGTAGTTCTCGTCTGAAGAGACTGACAGAACAGAAAATCCTCATGAGTTGCTTTTTCATATTCGTATCTGACGAACACAAGCAAATTGGCCAAATCTGCAACATCGGTGGTCTCGTCAAGTTGAATAGAAAAGTAGGGACTGTCTTTAATGCGTTCCACCAGTGTTTGTTTAACATTTTCTGACATCGCTTGTATCCTCCGTGACACTGTGTCATTAGAGAGCGGCACCAAGCTTAACTGTTTCGCAACGTTCTCCCCACACATAATGCTCGTCATCTCTTTTGCGAATGGTAAACATAGCTCTTCAGCAATCGTGTGCGGCTTACCAGCTTTTGCTATAAGAAGGCTGCCACGATAGGAAGCTTCCTGAGCTTTGGCAACGGGTGTAATGCTGTGCCTAATTGTTGATTTTGACTGCTTTAGCTCATCGCGTTTTCTGATGAAAAAGTCAACTGGCTTTTCTTTCAGTGATTGATGCTTGGTGGAAAGATGCCGAGTGAGATGTGATGGCTTCATGCATTCATTGCTGAGAACATCTCCGCACACAACGCACTGTGGTCTTGGTTCATCCTCAGCCCCAGTCCAAGTAAATCCAAGATTAATGTAATTCGAGTGGTATTTCCTTACAGTTTTGCGTCGTTTGCTATCCGGTGCTGAAACCTCACTGCGCAAATCACTGCAAGCACTATTAGCACTAGCGCTAGGATCACCTTGACTGTTGGCAACTTCATTTTGTAACACACTTCTACTCCTTATATTTCCTTGGAGCCAAGATTGCAACGAGTTTGCAGTATTTTTGCTTCCCCCACTCATCATTAAAGCAGTTATAACTATGCCGGTTTAACATGCTTCAAAGAAGAGGCTCGTAGTAACGTCTCTTTTCGGTGTGCACGCACACGAAAAACAACGGCAACATACACACAGAAAGAAATAAGGAGAAATAAAGCCTAGTTTAATTTTAATTCCATTTAGAAACCGTGTGACTTATGTGTTTAGTGTTTGTGTGGCTGGACATTCACGTTTATGTAACGATTACCGATTGCTTAAATCTTTTCGCGCATACTCCACGTACCACTAGATGGCGCTCGCGTACCACCAGTGGTACGCGTACCACAGATTGAGAACCACTGCCTTAATAGATTAACAATCATATTTGAACAGTACTTCATCACAGTAATATTCTAACAGTACTTCATCACGCTAATAGATTAACATTAACAGTCATATGTTAACAGTGCATCATCACAGTAATATATTAACAGTACAACATCACATTGATAATGTGTTTAATGTTTAATGCTGACTTGTACTTTCTTGCTGTTTAGGTTTGTAGTTAAATCATGAAGAGGCTTCTCACGTTCAGCTTCCTAAACCAGGATGGAGTGGATCGCAGTTCATTTATAATCCTTACAAACAGGCTTGGGGCTTCAGCTAACTAAAGATGATATATTTGCTTAATAACAATAACATTCATACTTAACTTTATCTTGATAACAACCATTTAACCGTAAAAATTGTATATCAATTAGATCGAGCTAGACTGCTCTAGCATGAATCGTTTTTTTTTGTATTTTTACCAAAAAATTGAAATTGGATTAAATATTAAGGTTTTTTTTTATCATCCAAATGTAAAAATCGCTGTACTCTTGTTTGGGGTTATTTGGTCAATATAATCCCCCAAAAAAATCAGAAAATATTCTCAATATACGCTGTTTATAGGTTAGGTCCTTTCATTTAGTGAAGTTATTGGGCTTCGTGTGACCAGAGTTCATATCTTTGATGATCTTCCTCCACTAGCGTCCTGATATCAGATGTCTTGACAAAACACACACACACACACACACACACACACACACACACACACACACACACACACACACACACACACACACACACACACACACACACACACACATTCATAAACACACATATCAACACACATTTAGCTGAACTGTATACATCTAAACATATATATGGATGAAGATTAGATATAGCTAAAAAATACGCTGAACATTATATATAATTGAACGTTACATCTTTCTGAACGTTATGTATAAGTGAACATTATGTATAGCTGAACATTGTTGAAAATAATGTAATGCTGAATATATATTAAAGCCAGCTGAACATAATATTGTAAGAACAATTAATGAAGGGTTACATGAAACTTGGTCGCTGTAACAGTGTGTGAGCATCAGTGCGTCTGATGCTGGAGTCAGAGTCACGTCTCTGTGGATAATCTCATCGAGCTGTTCTTCTGAATACATCGATATGAAGGCGCTAACGGGGCTGCTGCTGTTGGTCTTTGGTCACGCTGTGTCCTCAGATATGACTGATGACAGTTTTTACTGTTCAAAACTATTATTCCATAGTTGACTATTAATCAATAGTTTACTATTATTCAATAGTTTTTTTCAAACGTTTAAAAAGGTTTGTTTCTGGTCCCTGAATAGAAGACATTTAGTTGTTAGATTTCCTTGTAAAACTGAAAACCATTCGCTTATCATCCCAAATGCGACCAATTAATCCACAACATGATTAATCATTGACTTTGAATATTCATTTGATGAAGTTGTTCAAAAACCAAATAAATATAATCTATTATCGCTACTAAACATTAAACTTCAGTTTGGTCTGATTCCACTCTTCTTGTTTAACCATTAGTAGGTTGTACAAACAAATCCAACCTGAGGGTTCCCGCCAAATTCCTGTTGACTTTAGAATCAAAATAATTAATAATAATTTAGATTAAATCATGTTCTTTGATAAACGAAAGGTTCCCACATTACCTGTACGGCCAGGGGGCGGAGCCATAGGACAGGGGGAGGGGCCATATACCTGTCTATCTGCTGGGATGTACATATTATGGCGCGTTCACATCGCTGGGAATTATGGATCCACTATGAGGATTTCCTACATGGCGTCGTCTGGACTCTCTCCTTCCCAGAGTTTGTTGCGGTTGGGACGATGGATGAGGTTCAGTTTTTTCACTTTGACAGCAACACCCAGAGAATTGTACCCAAACCGGCCTGGGTGGACCAGCTCACCAGAGATGACCCCGACTACCTGGAGAGGGAAACTGGATACTTAGTGAGTCACCAGCAGGACTTCCAAGGCATGCTTAAGACTCAGAAGGAGCGCTTTAACCAGAGAGGAAGCAAGTTTATATCTAATGTCTGACATCTGCCATGTATGTAATACATACTGTATGTAGTACAGTATGTATTACATACATACTGTACATATTTGTATATATACACATAATAAATATAAAACAAAGTACACACAAAGTAGCAGTACTCAGTTTAGTAGTATTTGTACATAAACTGAAGAGACCAAAGCCTTTTGTGTGTGATCTTTAGTGACCAGAATCCCAATAATAGATCAATAATATACGATTACAATCTTATCTACTGTTTGATATGTCTCATCTCATTAAATTTGAAAATGTTTCTAAGAAGTGACTGCATCCAGGTCCGGTCTACCCTCCAGCTAGGGGGCTTCTGCTGGGCTCCTGCAGGCCAAGGGCCCAGGGTGGGGGTGTTGGTGGACCGGTGCATTGTGGAGGTCTGGTGGTACTGATCCAGGGCCTGGTACCGGTAGTATCACGCTATGAGAATGCTGATAAGGGTGATGATGATCAACAGCGTTATTCTCATTATGGATATCATCATTATTTATGATATTATCCATCTTATGGTGGAAATTTACGGGATAGAAGTATTGACCCTAATGGGTATATGTAGGCGTGCATATGTCTTTATGTAGGTAAGTGTATGCATGTATATTGTGGCATCCCGCCACGTAAACCTCGGCCTGGACGGGCCCGAGGGACGGTGAAGGACGGGGTATACCACCCCCACCCACCAGCCGGCGACGGAGAGCATCCCTTTCGCCTCCCCAATCAGGGTGATTGGTGGACACCTGGCCGGTGGCAGAGGAGCCATCTTAAAAGGAGGTCCAGGACAGCACAGCACGGCACGGGAGCAAGGAGGAAGTGCTCGTGACCGGCTAGAGGCCCACGGAGGCCCAAGAGACTGCGAGCTCCTTGTTTGATTTAAGTTGATTGTAAATAAATGCCTTTAACGGCGTATCCGCACGCTAAAAGTGTTGTTCATCCGTGGAACCTGGCCCAACCGAGCACCGGGTTACCACAATATGCAAACACACTGTATGTATGACATTTTGTTTGTTACTCTTCAAAATGTGAGAAGGGGGGGCTTGATATAAGCTGAAGCTTCTGCCCTTACCCTTTGGCTATGACCAATAAAATGCATTCATTCATCCATTCATTCCATGTTTCCACCGAGGAGAACTCTGCGTGTGTGTTGACGGCTGCTTTAACCTGTTGCCCTCTGATTACTCAACGCACCACAGGTGTGCCGCCTCACCAGCCCCAGACTCCAGTCAGACCCGGCCAGGTGAGGCTGCCTAGACCAGCCGTCCTCCACACACACGCCCACGTTGACCCGCACCACCAACGGGAGGCTGGGGAGCATCCCCGGCCTCACGAAGCCGCTACGCTCCAACGCGTGTTCAGCAGCTCACGTAGCTGCGTCTCAGTTCTGTCCTCCCCAGGTAAGGGCGGGTCCAGTCCGGGGGTTCTTCATTCCCCAACACGACCACCCAGGGCCGCTGCTGGCCATTTCAGCGCCCTACGCGAGCGGGAGGCACCGACATTTTTTACCTGATATAGGTAAAAATATGTTTTTAACTATATTAGGTAAAAACATCTAATTAGCTGAAATTGAGTGATAGGTTAATCAATGAAGAACAAACAACGGTGGGCCTCTTCATAACTAATTTACATATTATTTTAATTCATTATTATATATATATTTTTTTTTACAAACCTTAATTTTTGGTGCCCCCCTCAGGTACTCGGTGCCCTACGCACTCTGCGCACTCTGCGTATAGGGAGCGGCGGGCCTGCGACCAGCACACACACAGGTCCAGAAGTCCCAGTCTGCCAGCACTCAGCGGCTAGAGGAAGCCTCCCCCACCAGGACCCCGTAAGGTCCAGTAGCAGAACCCTGGAGGTCCAAACGCTCCTGTGGAGCCAGCACACAGCGGGGGGACGCCACAGTCCTGACACAGGGGGCGGCATCCCATAATACTCCCAGAGCCGGGCTGTCCAACGCAATCCGTGCAGTAAATAAATCGCTGTCTCTGAAGGGACAAAGGGCAGTCGGACCCTTAAACTTAAACTAAACATCAATATTTGAGTCAGTGTGTGACGTGACTTTACAGACGGAATCGATTCAGCACACCACGGTCCTCATTCTCTCTCTCTCTCTCTCTCTCTCTCTCTCTCTCTCTCTCTCTCTCTCCAGAGCGTCCGCGGGTGTCTCTGCGTCCGTGGGCTAGGCTCAGATCAGTCCCTGAGTGACCCTGAGCTCCAGAACAGATTCTAGAGGAATAGTTACACTGACGTTGTGTGTTAATAACGAAAAGCTGTGTTTCCACCCAAAAACCGGGAACTTGGTTTCAAGGAACCAAATGGTTCCTTAAGCCGATTTCGGTCTGCGTTTCCGCCACGGTCAAAATTCCTGCCAAGATTAGGCCCATTCAGGTCCTTTTACGCCAGCATGTTCCATGGACAAGATTCATCCAAAGATTAGATTTTAGGTTTGGTTCTGTTTGATATAATTGGTCCTAATGGATGGTGCTGAGATTCGTGCTAAGGAGCCAATTCTGATATTTTCACACTCAAAGCCTAGCGAGCGTCAAACACGAAAGTTGACCGAGAATCTCTGCCAACATGTCCACTAAAGATTTCTCACACCTAACATCTTTAGGTGATTTGATTACATAGTTTTACTTACCTCATATTTTGCCATAATTTTCTTCTTCCTTTTTAACCAAATATTGGGTTGCATGGAGGTAACTGACCTTGGTCCGGTCTGTACAGTTTTCTGCTTTCCAGGTGTATAGATATTTAATCAAACCCATATCTCTCTGTTATACAAAACGGACCAGGGCCTAGTTTCCCGAGAGTGATGGATCCACGCTCCTCTTAACATGAACGGGTAGGTAGAAGAGGTGTTGTTGTGCCTTACCCACGGTAGAGGGGATGTTGGTCCTCCAGGACAGATCATCGGCCACAGTCACGCCCAGAAACTTGAGGTTGGACTCCCTCTACCTCCTCCCCTCCGATTAGGAGTGGAGAGTGGCTGTTTTCTGGCCCTGCGGAAATCGATGATCACTTCCTTGGTCTTGGTGGTGTTGAGAACCAGGTTGTGATCACCGCACCACTCTCCCAGTCTCTCGGCCTCCCTCCTGTATGAGGTCTCATCACTTCCTGTGATGAGGCCACGTACCGTTGTGTCGTCAGCATATTTCACTATGAGGGTAGATGGAGAAGAGGAGCAGCAGTCATGAGTGAAAAGAGTGTAGAGAAGTGGGCTGAGCACGCAACCCTGAGGGACCCCGGTGTTCATGGGCAGGGGGAGGGAGACGTGCTTGCCAATCCTGACATGTTGTGTGCGGTGTGTTAGAAAGTCCAAAATCCAGTTGCATAATGTGGTGTTCAGGCCAAGTTTGTGTAGTTTGCTGTGTGTGTCTGTTCGGCAGGATAGTGTTGAAGGCTGAACTAAAGTCAACAAAAAGGAGTCTCTCATACGTGTTCCTGTGCTCAAGATGTTCTAGTAGAGTGTGTAACACAATGACAATGGCATCCTCTGTTGACTTGTTCTTCCGGTAAGCAAACTGATTAGGATCTAATGATGGCGGTATGGAGGCTTTAATGTGTTTCATGACCAGCTTCTCAAAGCATTTAAATTGAAATAAGGTTTACCAATGCCCATAGCCTCTTTTTTTCTCACGTTACCTCAGCATCCGCCACGTCACCCCCTCCTCCACATGTTCACATCCATACACCTAGCACACACTTCCATTCCCTTACCCCCCCCCCCCACCCTGCAAACACGGCAATGACAAATGGTAAATTACTCTGGACCTAAAAAACCAACAAAGCAATTAGTCTACTTTAAAATAAAATGAGACCGCTTTAATTCATTACTTCCACACTTTATGAAAAAAAGAAAAAGGTCCAGAGTTGACTTATTAGCTTAGCATTTTCCATTTCTTCCTCTTGCGTGTACTCTCACTAAGGAGACGGGTGTGTCTTGCGGAGCTCCAGCAGGGCCTCCTGTGGTGGGGTGTAGTTCATCGTTTTCTCACCGTCTTGCTCTTGCAGAGCTGAAGGGAACCAGAGTTGGGTTTTCCCTGATTGACCGACTGCTCGTGCATTTCTCCTGTTGACATTACATTTTCCCGTCCAAGGTATCGACTCTTTTACAACCGATGCCAAACACACACACACACACACACACACACACACACACACACACACACACACACACACACACACACACACACACACACACACACACACACACACACACACACACACACACACACGTGTGTTTGAGTTTCACTTCAGAGCCGAATTGAATTCCTATTGGTCTAGACCAGCCTCTCCCTCTCGCTCCGTCTCTTGTTTTCTGGTCAGTCATCTGATGTTGGAGTCGGAGTCACGTCTCTGTGGATAATCTCATCGAGCTGTTCTTCTGAATACATCGATATGAAGGCGCTAACAGGGCTGCTGCTGTTGGTCTTTGGCCACGGTGTGTCCTCAGGTAGACTGAAGACCGTTTTTTACTGTTCAAAACGATCTTACCAAAAGGTTTGATTATGGTCCCTGAAGAGACGACGCTTAGATTCCCTACTTTTGTTGAAAAGCATTTTATTATCCTCTCAAATGAGTTCAATTAATCCACAGCATGATTAATCTTTTAGCCTACTGTGAATATTTCAACTAATATAAGAACATTTATTTAGGGTTCAACTGTGACAACGAAACCAGCGCACTGGTTCGATGGTCTATTATCAGAACCAAATATTAAACTTCAGTTAGGAAGGAATCCGATGTGTACTTTAAGTCTACTTTTAACCCTAAGTATTATATTAACACTCAGAGTTATCTTATTAATACATTTTCAACTTTCTTGGAGAATCATCACACACACACTCACATATTGCAGACACACTACAATTATTATCATTGCTATCAATATATTTTTATGAAATATTCAATTATGATTCAATTATTAATTATTATCATTCCAATGATGGCAATGTGAAGGTAGTAATCAAAGACAGAAATTCACCAATATACTTAGTATGTTTACTAATCGTAAACATTGAAATAGTTATCCAAATATAGTGTATTATTCATGTCAGCAGTAATGATTAAGAGGCAGCAGGTTGTTTTGTAGTTAGTGGTCTGGCAGCGAGCGCTGTGGGCTACAGTGAGATGTTTGGATGTCAATAAGATCAAACTGAAGGTTCCTACATTACCTGGACGGCCAGGGGGCGGAGCCATGTGACAGGGGGCGGAGCCATAGGACAGGGGGAGCCATAGAGCAGGGGGAGGGGCCATGGGCCTTTCTGTCTAGAGGGATGAACAGTATTAACCTGTCTGTCGTAACCTGTCTGTCTGTCTATAGTGATGTACAGCTACCTGTCTGTCTGTCTGTCTGTCTACAGTGATGTACCGTATTAACCTGTCTGCCTGTCTGTCTACAGTGATGCACCGTATTAACCTGTCTGTCTGTCTGTCTACAGTGATGTACAGTAGTCTGTCTGTCTGTCTACAGTGATGTACTGTATTAACCTGTCTGTCTGTCTGTCTACAGTGATGTACCGTATTAACCTGTCTGTCTGTCTGTCTGTCTACAGTGATGTACCGTATTAACCTGTCTGTCGTAACCTGTCTGTCTGTCTATAGTGATGTACAGCTACCTGTCTGTCTGTCTGTCTGTCTATAGTGATGTACCGTATTAACCTGTCTGTCTGTCTGTCTGTCTACAGTGATGTACCGTATTAACCTGTCTGTCTGTCTGTCTGTCTACAGTGATGTACCGTATTAACCTGTCTGTCTGTCTGTCTGTCTGTCTGTCTACAGTGATGTACCGTATTAACCTGTCTGTCTGTCTGTCTACAGTGATGTACCGTATTAACCTGTCTGTCAGTCTGTCTACAGTGATGTACCGTATTAACCTGTCTGTCTGTCTACAGTGATGTACCGTATTAACCTGTCTGTCTGTCTACAGTGATGTACCGTATTAACCTGTCTGTCTGTCTGTCTACAGTGATGTACCGTATTAACCTGTCTGTCTGTCTGTCTACAGTGATGTACCGTATTAACCTGTCTGTCTGTCTGTCTGTCTACAGTGATGTACCGTATTAACCTGTCTGTCTGTCTATAGTGATGTACAGCTACCTGTCTGTCTGTCTGTCTGTCTACAGTGATGTACCGTATTAACCTGTCTGCCTGTCTGTCTACAGTGATGCACCGTATTAACCTGTCTGTCTGTCTGTCTACAGTGATGTACAGTAGTCTGTCTGTCTGTCTACAGTGATGTACTGTATTAACCTGTCTGTCTGTCTGTCTACAGTGATGTACCGTATTAACCTGTCTGTCTGTCTGTCTGTCTACAGTGATGTACCGTATTAACCTGTCTGTCGTAACCTGTCTGTCTGTCTATAGTGATGTACAGCTACCTGTCTGTCTGTCTGTCTGTCTATAGTGATGTACCGTATTAACCTGTCTGTCTGTCTGTCTGTCTACAGTGATGTACCGTATTAACCTGTCTGTCTGTCTGTCTACAGTGATGTACCGTATTAACCTGTCTGTCTGTCTGTCTGTCTGTCTACAGTGATGTACCGTATTAACCTGTCTGTCTGTCTGTCTGTCTACAGTGCTGTACCGTATTAACCTGTCTGTCTGTCTACAGTGATGTACCGTATTAACCTGTCTGTCTGTCTGTCTACAGTGATGTACCGTATTAACCTGTCTGTCTGTCTACAGTGATGTACCGTATTAACCTGTCTGACTGTCTGTCTACAGTGATGTACCGTATTAACCTGTCTGTCTGTCTGTCTACAGTGATGTACCGTATTAACCTGTCTGTCTGTCTGTCTACAGTGATGTACCGTATTAACCTGTCCGTCTGTCTGTCTACAGTGATGTACCGTATTAACCTGTCTGTCTGTCTGTCTACAGTGATGTACCGTATTAACCTGTCTGTCTGTCTGTCTACAGTGATGTACCGTATTAACCTGTCTGTCTGTCTGTCTGTCTACAGTGATGTACCGTATTAACCTGTCTGTCTGTCTGTCTACAGTGATGTACCGTATTAACCTGTCTGTCTCTCTGTCTACAGTGATGTACCGTATTAACCTGTCTGTCTGTCTGTCTACAGTGATGTACCGTATTAACCTGTCTGTCTGTCTACAGTGATGTACCGTATTAACCTGTCTGTCTGTCTGTCTACAGTGATGTACCGTATTAACCTGTCTGTCTGTCTGTCTACAGTGATGTACCGTATTAACCTGTCTGTCTCTCTGTCTACAGTGATGTACCGTATTAACCTGTCTGTCTGTCTGTCTACAGTGATGTACCGTATTACCCTGTCTGTCTGTCTGTGTGTCTGTCTACAGTGATGTACCGTATTAACCTGTCTGTCTGTCTACAGTGATGTACCGTATTACCCTGTCTGTCTGTCTGTCTGTCTACAGTGATGTACCGTATTAACCTGTCTGTCTGTCTGTCTACAGTGATGTACCGTATAAACCTGTCTGTCTGTCTGTCTACAATGATGTACCGTATTAACCTGTCTGTCTGTCTGTCTACAGTGATGTACCGTATTAACCTGTCTGTCTGTCTACAGTGATGTACCGTATTAACCTGTCCGTCTGTCTGTCTACAGTGATGTACCGTATTAACCTGTCTGTCTGTCTGTCTACAGTGATGTACCGTATTAACCTGTCTGTCTGTCCGTCTACAGTGATGTACCGTATTAACCTGTCTGTCTCTCTGTCTACAGTGATGTACCGTATTACCCTGTCTGTCTACAGTGATGTACCGTATTAACCTGTCTGTCTGTCTGTCTACAGTGATGTACCGTATTAACCTGTCTGTCTGTCTGTCTACAGTGATGTACCGTATTAACCTGTCTGTCTGTCTGTCTACAGTGCTTCACTCTAAGCAGTATTTCTACACGGGGTCGTCTGGACTCTCAACCTTCCCAGAGTTTGTTGCTGTTGGGATGGTGGATGGAGTTCAGTTTGAGTACTATGACAGCAACACCCAGAGAGAGGTCCTCAAACAGGATTGGATGGAGCAGGCCATCAGAGAGGACCACGACTACCAGGCGAGGGGCACTGGAATAGCTCAGGGTGACCAGCAGGTCTTCAAAGCCGACATTGTGCATCTGAAGAAGATCTTTAACCAGATAGGAGGTACGATTATATCTACTGTCTCACCTCTCACATGGAGATGTCCATCATTTAACCCCATGATAAAGATTCATCATACTCCTAAACACACACACACACACACACACACACACACACACACACACACACACACACACACACACACACACACACACACACACACACACACACGGTCACACACGGTGTCTGTGTGTGTGTGTGTGTTCGAAAGTTCAGTGATTGAAACAAATAGAAGCCCGGGCTATTGAAGTTTTAGATATTTTATTACTGTCCTTCTCAACACTCTCTGATCTCACTAAAAGGGTGGCAGAACGAAACAGCAATATCGATGAGATGCGCTCTGCATAGAGAAGAAAGAATACCGACGTTGAATTTGCAACATTTTTTAAACAAATTATTCTAAATCTGCCCATATATGGACACGTCAGAATGTTGTGGTTTCCACTGGCTACAATGCATCTGTGGCTGCTGGTAATGCCACCACTAAGAAGTACACTCTACGCCGTCTACGGGGATATTTTCAGCATTATTATTATTGTCCATAAGTATAAAGATCCGGGGCTATCGGCTCGAATGCCCGGTCTAACGACCGTGGCATGTGTCCATGAGTATAGATATGTTTAT
>NC_079433.1:2837477-2877477 GCF_026213295.1 Gadus chalcogrammus | reverse complement strand
GCTCCTACTTCCTGTCCCCTTCCTACGATCTGATTGGTTGTCTTCACCCACTGGTGGTCTGGTGGTAGAAACCTCTCCACCTCTGAATGATGAACCTCCTCCAATGTCCACTGAGATGTTGTGGCATTAAGAATATGAAAGTATAATAACATCAGGATATTCACCACTGTTACAACACTAAACATTTCTCTTGATCCTTAGCTTCAGACAAGTATCACAAACCAGTTGGTGATTAAAATGAGTGTTTACTGCAGTTCTGTTCTTATGATTAACACCACTTACAACACAGAGACCTTGGTGACTTTTCTAGCTCACTGGGTTATACAGCTCTGTATATCTAGATACATCTAGCTCACTGGACTATACAGCGCTGTAGATGTATTTACATCTAGCTCACTGGACTATACAGGTCTATAGATCTAGATACATCTAGCTCACTGGACTATACAGCTCTATAGATCTAGATACATCTATCTCACTGGACTATACAGCTCTGTAGATCTAGATACATCTAGCTCATGACTTCACCTCCTCCCATTCTGATACTTCCCAGGTTCTGACACCAGCTCTGAGAACACTGAGGAGCAGAATCCGGCTCCTGAGGCCCAACCTCTGACCACAGTCAGTACTTTACCACTTTACAATACTTATTCAGAGTCATATGTTTACAGTTATATTTGTTTGCAGTCTACTTTATCACAGCGATAGTAATACAACTATTAACAGTACTTCACCACAGTAAAGGTACGGCCACACTGAACGTGTTACGCACGTTAGAGGTGTAGAAAATCAGCATTTTTGCATCGGGAACCATTGGTTTAGGCGTGTAGATGCGTGATACGCGCTAAAATACCGCGTTAAGCGCGTTAGATTTAGGCATTTTACACACCTAAATAACGCGCCCAACGCACCTACTCGCGGAGTTCAATAATTTTTTCTTTTCACGCTCATACGAGTGACGCTTATCCGCGATAGCCAATCAGCGTTGAGCTTGACCGGACGTCACTGGCAGAGAGACGAGGACGGACGCTCAGCAGCTGATAAGGAGCGCCTGTAGTTGGTGTCCTGACGGGAGATCCTGGCACCATCCCGGGCTAGCAGGTCATCAGACATGGCCCAAGTCAACCGAAAATACGTCTGGAACCGGCCGTCATCCAGGCGGAGTTCCTGGAGGAGGTGGTGAAACCCACCCAGCTGTGAGCGCCTACGGAGGATGTCATGCGCCCAAACACGACGGCGTTTGGGTTTCCTACTGTCCTCGAACTCCCACAGCAAATACAGCGCAGCGATGGTGGTGATCTCGGCCATGTTTGTGGAGCAAAAGAAAAGTAGCGGGGGCCAATAAGTTTTGGGCGGGCTCATCTAGCTCCGTATAGGCGCGTTAGGTGCGTTGAACCATTTTTGTGACGCACAATGATCAAGCGGCAGGTTAAGCGTGTTACGCACGTAATACGTTCAGTGTGGCCGTACCTTAATAGATTAACAATCATATTTGAACAGTACTTCATCACAGTAATATTCTAACAGTACTTCATCACACTAATAGATTAACATTAACAGTCATATGTTAACAGTGCATCATCACAGTAATATATTAACAGTACAACATCACATTGATAATGTGTTTAATGTTTAATGCTGACTTGTACTTTCTTGCTGTTTAGGTTTGTAGTTAAATCATGAAGAGGCTTCTCACGTTCAGCTTCCTAAACCAGGATGGAGTGGATCGCAGTTCATTTACAATCCTTACCAACAGGCTTGGGACTTCAGCTAACTAAAGATGCTATATTTGTTTAATAACAATGACATTCATACTTACATTTTGGGTATGGGATTTGCGAAACGCCAGCAGATTTTGAAAACACACAACTCAAATGGCCCTACCCCCTCTCCTTCAAAGCTGACTCTGACTCCACCCATTCCAAGTACATGGACGCGCAATCATGCACGAGCGCGAACACAGATGCGCGAGAGCGAGCCAGGCTAGCTAGGTTGGAGTTTAGGGTTGCTTCTAGTGCTACTGCTAGGTCCAAATGTGGATTAGCTAGTTAGCTAGCTCCAGTAGCTACCGCAGGATAACAACAAACAGAAGCCTGCTCTGGGTCATGAGCTTTGAGTATGTGCACGAAGGGGTCACTCGCGGGGACCGGGGGAGGGGGTGTGCAGTACGACCGTTTGATTGACGTACTTACTGTCCAATGCCACTCGGTGGTTCTGAAAATCATTGGCTGGAGTTTTTGGAGCCCTGCCCGTTCCACAGATGATTGACTTGTTTAATTTTCGTGTCAGTACTTCTAACTCAGTGGCTGTAAGCGGGTTATGATAAGGATTTCAAGTAATTTTGCAAAAATGGCCAAAAAAGAGAATTCCATACCCAACCTTTAACTTTATCTTGATAACAACCATTTACCCGTAAAGAATTGTAAATCAATTAAATCGCTGTATTTGTGATAGATTTGATTAACTCACTGGCTTAAACCTATAATCTGTCAGGATTCTCGTATGGACTGTTGTTTTTGTCTCCCCCTACCTGTTGGAGTGTGATAATTCTGGACTTTGTTTATGTTTGTAGCCATGTGTTGGTCATGTGCCCGGAGTAACACCCATGTCCTTATTTGGGCAACTTCCTGCCTCTTGTTTGTTTCCCTCCATTTTCTCTGTTCACCTGTCTCTCATTTGGTATTGATTGGTGGAATATTTAAACACTGCCCTTTCTGTTCACTTTGTCAGATCGTCACGTTAGGTACTGTTTGCTACCTGACTGCCACGTGAGTGAGACTAGCGTGAAGCTCTTTAAAGAGAAGTTATAGTTTACTGTTCTTCCCGGTTTTGAACCCTGCCTGTTTTGGACTACGTCTTCTGCCTATCGGTTTTGGATCTCTTGCCTGTACCTGTCCGTCTGTATCTCTCTGCCTGCCAGCCTGTTTACGAACCCTGCCTGTACCTGGAATCTGATTTGCCCGCTGGACTGTTTGGGAATAAATCCTTTTCATCTGCAATTGATTCACGTTCTGAGTCGTGACATAATCTTTCACTGATGCTTGGAAACCATGGCAATACGACCTCGTGTTGCCATGATTGTGGCTAGCACAATCGAGCTAGGCTGCTCTAGCATGAATAATTATTTTTTGTATTTTTAGAAAAGAATTGGAATTGGATTAAATATTGATGTTTTTTTTAATCATCGAAATGTAAAGATCACTGTACCCTTGTTTGGGGTTATTTGGTCAATAAAATCCCCCAAAAATCAGAAAACATTAACAATATACAGTAACACACACACTCACAGACACACACATTCAACCACACATTCATAAACACACATATCAACACACATTTAGCTGAACTGTATACATCTAAACGTATGGATGAAGATTAGATATTGCTTAAAATTATGCCAAACATTATATATAACTGAACGTTATATCTTTCTGACCGTTATGTATAAGCGAACATTATGTATAGCTGAAAATGTTTAAAAATGATGTAATACTGAATATATATTATAGCCAGCTGGACATAATATTGTAAGAACAATTCATTAAGGGTTACATGAAACTTGGTCGCTGTAACAGTGTGTGTGTGTGTGTGTGTTTGAGTTTCACTTCAGAGCCGTATTGAATTCCTATTGGTCCAGTCCGGCCTCTCCCTCGTGATCAGTCTCTTGTTCGCTGGTTTCCTGGTCAGTGCGTCTGATGCTCGAGTCGGAGTCACGTCTCTGTGGATAATCTCATCGAGCTGTTCTTCTGAATACATCGATATGAAGGCGCTAATAGGGCTGCTGCTGTTGGTCTTTGGTCACGGTGTGTCCTCAGGTAAGACTGACTCAAGTTTGTACTTTTCAAAACTATGTTTCCAAAAGGTTTGGTTATTGTCCCTAAAGAGACAACGCTTAGAATCCCTTATTTGTTTAAAAAGCATTTAATTATCCTCTCTAATGAGTTAAGTTAATCCATAGCATGATTCATCTTTTACTGTGAATATTGTAGCAGGCCACTGAGGCCAGTGGGTGTGGGGTTTCCACAACACCAAGTTTCACAGTAAAAGCACATACCACAGATAGCAGTTCCAAAGTCTGGGTGATTTGTTGTACGGTATCTACAACCAGGGTGGTAAAATAGAACTCCACCTCCTTAAGGGCACACTCCGTAACCCGTAATTAGTCCAACTTATCGTTAATGTCACCCTGCACACTTTGCCTTCCCGCTACTGCCAGTGGCGGCTGGTCATCAAATATGATCAAACAATTTAATTTAATAGATTTGATTTCCTGTATTCTGGTGCATTTTGTGGATGGCCACTACCTGTTACCTGGCTATCACCTACTATTTATTCAGATTCATAGCCTACATCCTGACTTGCAGGGCCTGGACAATCTTACACTGCATATACAGACCTACTTCATGGCCATTCTACCAGCCATTGCTATTTGACTGTGTAGCAACTGCAGTAGCTGCTATCATTGCTGTAACACAGGGAATTGGTTAGCCTAGCGATGGTTGTACTTGCACTTGGTTCTATGAACATCCTGTTTGTACCGACAGCGATATATTGATGCACTTCTTATGACAAATGTACTTATTGTAAGTCGCTTTGGATAAAAGCGTCTGCTAAATTCTCTCTCTCTCTCTCTCTCTCTCTCTCTCTCTCTCTCTCTCTCTCTCTCTCTCTCTCTCTCTCTCTCTCTCCGTACAGTACTCCCAAAGATGCGATCTGTAATTTGCTAGCCCTCCCGTGTGGTAGCCTGCTCTCCCATTTAACCCCAAATACTCCAGCTTAATGATCCTCAGGCCTGCCTTGTTAAAGGGAGGAAGTCCATGCAAGGCTTGTGGGTGGAGCCAGCAGGTTGCTAGATATACCACTCCCCTCACTCCTCCCTGCCGTCTGCCACAATATTTAAACTAATAGAAGAACATTTATTTTGGTGAAAACGAAACCAGCACACTGGTTTGATGACGTCGTTCCTAAATGTAAAATCTATTATCAGAAACAAAGATTAAACTTCAGTAAGGAGGGAATCTGATGTGTACTTTAAGTCTACTTTTAATCCTAAGTATTATTTGAACACAGGGATTTCTTATTATTAACTTGCCAACATTCTTGGATAATCATCACGCACACGCACACACGCATATACACACGCAGACGCACAATTATATAATTATTATCATTGCTATCAATATATTATTATGAATTAAAATAATGTAATAATTATAATATTAATTATTATCATTCCAACGATAGCAATGTGAAGATAGTTAAAATGCCAGAATCTAATACAGAAATTCACCAATATACTGTGGCGAGCAGCGAGGGAAGGATGAGATTGGAGCCCAGGTTAAACGATGACGCAACTCTCGTGCCCCATACACCGCACGACTACGAGAGCTGCCTTTATTAAACACGACGAACTAAACAGAAACACGGCACACCTGACCAACACACACAACACTCTCACTAATGGTCCCGATCATACAACACATCACAATGAACACACAAACAATAAAGACCCCAAACCCGTAAACCCCACAAAACCTACAACAAAACAAGTTGACAAAAGGCAATAAAACCCCTTTTCCCCAACCGGCATCTTGGATCCCCAGGATCCCCGGCGCGACCCCCGTAGGAGTCGCCACAATACTTATAATTATAAATACATTGTAATAGTTATTTCAATGATTGTTTAGTATTCATGTCAGCAGTAATGATTAAGAGGCAGCAGATTGTGTTTTAATTAAGGCTCTGGACAGCCAGTGCTGTAGGCTATAGTGAGAAATTTGGATGTCAATAAGATCAAACTAATGGTGCGTTCACACCAAAAGACACATTTGTCGCCTGTTCGCGTTGTCGCCCAAGTTTTGTCGTGCGACAAATCATAAACTGTTGCTGTGCAAGTTTTGTGAGGCGAATTTGCTGCTGTTCACCCCAGACTGCACTGCAGGGAACGGTTGGCCGGTTGAACGCTGATTGGCTGTTACGTTACACATGTCACTCAGTGGCCAAGCTGTTGAACGCTGATTGGCTGTCATCACATGAATGTCGTGGCAAAGTTGAAATATCTCAAGTCGAGCAAATTTGTCGGGAACATGCTCGCCTGTGCAGGGCGAAAGTGTCGCGCGACAAATCAAAACTTGTGTTTTCTTGCATGTTTTCTCTAGCGAAGTTTGCCAGATTCGCGTCTCTACGTTCACTTTGTATGGGATGGTTTCTCCCCTTCGCGTTTGGTGTGAACGCACCTAATCTGTGCGTTCACACCAAACGCGACATTTGTCGCCCGTTCACGTTGTTGGCGAAGTTTTGTCGCGCCACAAATCATAATCTGTCGCTGTGCAAGTTTTGTTGCGCCACAACAAGATAACCACCATTGCATGTCTTTACCTTTTGGGGAAGAGGGAGAGACGTCGGAGGACCCGACACAGTATATTCACAATATTGTAATGACCACGGAAGAGGCAGTGAATGAAGTATTGAATAGACAGAGGTTTATTAGATAGGCCTACCAAATAAAACGTTGTAACACCCAAGACCAGAAACATAGCAACGCCGGTAAACAAACCCCGAGAAGCCCAATCCCTATGAGAGCTCCCCGCGCTACGGCCATCCGGAGGCGCACAGAGTTTTTTGCCGTGATATTATCCATACAAATATTATATTTTATAGGCTACTATTATATCATATATAGAGCTCCGGGAGTCGCAAACGGCAACATTCACTTTCTCCTCCATGCTGCAGTTCACCCCGGACTGCGCAGCACCGAGTTTGACGGTTGAACGCTGATTGGCTGTTACGTTACACATGTGACTCAGTGGCCACGCTGTTGAACGCTAATTGGCTGTCATCACGCCAAATTCGCGTCAAAGTTGAAATATTTCAACTCGAGCGAATTTGTCACGGCACAAATCCTTGTGAACTAGCTCGCCTGTGCACGGCGAAGGTGTGGCGCGACAAATTAAAAAATAATCACCCGATACGCGTCTCTACGTTCACTTTGTATGGGATCTTGTCGCCCCGTCGCGTTTGGTGCGTGTGAACGCACAGCAAAGGTTCCTACATTACCTCGACGGCCAGAGGGCGGAGCCATTGGACAGGGGGAGGGGCCATAGGGAAGGGGTTGGAGAAATAGAGCAGGGGGAGGGGCCATGCGCCTTTCTGTTTCGAGGGATGGACAGTAGTAACATGTCTGTCTGTCTATAGTAACTAACTGTTTTAACCTCTCTGTCTGTCTGTCTGTCTCACTGTCTGTCTTTCTATATTAACGTACAATGTTAACCCACCTGTCTGTCTGTCTACAGTGATGTACCGTATTAACCTGTCTGTCTGTCTACAGTGATGTACTGTATTAACCTGTCTGTCTGTCTACAGTGCTTCACTCTATGCAGTATTTCTACACGGCGTCGCGTGGACTTTCAACCTTCCCAGAGTTTGTTGCTGTTGGGATGGTGGATAAAGTTCAGATTGGGTACTATGACAGCAACATACAGAGTATAGTGCTGAAACAGGCCTGGATAGACCAGTTCCACAGTGATCATCCAGGTGAACTGGAGAGGTACACTAGAATGGTTCAAGGTAACCAGCAGAGCATCAAATACGAATTTGGGATTCTGAAGATCTTGAACCAGAGAGGAGGTAAGTCTATATCTAATGTCTGACCTCTCACATGTAGATATCCATAATTTAACCCCAGAATAAAGTTTCACCATACTCCTAAAAAACACACGCACACACGCACGCACGGACGGACCCCTGTGTAACCGCATAGTTTCTGGCGTTGTCTGCGTTGTGTTTGGTTGAAAAGGCCCAGACCAGGATATCTTTGAAGGCGATCTCCGTTTATTCTGACAAATGGGAAAATATAACAATATCCTTCGGTCAACTCGTAACGTGAGCTCCTACACAAATTAAATTACAGAAATATGTTAGCGTACTACACAATAAGTTTAAGCGAGGCAAAAACATGGACATTTCTGTGAACACAGTGTCGCTCACCTCTCCCGAGTACAACATCAAAAGGGAAGAGGCCAAAGCGTGAAGCACATTTATAGGGGGGACCCACGAAAGTGAACGTCGGGGTACAGAAACTAAAACACAAACGTTCCACATATTGACTCAGGAGGCCGGACATGTCAGGTTATAACTATTTAAATCAGATTTTGTATAATGCTCCATACTACGGTTGTGTAATTGACTGTTAAACCCGCACGCACGCACATACACTTAGTCAGTGTGGCAGTACACAGTGTATTAGTACTCAGTGAAGCAGTATGCAGTAGTAGTAGGCCTACTCAGTTTTTGTATAGACATTTAAAAAAAGGACCAAGGCCTGTAGTGTGTGATCTTGAGTGTCCAGAATCCCAATATTAAATCAATATTTTTTTATCACAGTATTATCTACTGCTAGATATGTCTCATCTCATGAATCAATGAAAATTCTTCTAAAAGTTCATAGTTAACATGACAAAATGGCCAACTCCAAAATACAAATATAATTAAATTCACAGAAAACGTAACATGATTATAGCTATTGCTTGGAGGTAACGGCTCCTAATATTCTTAAATGCCCCCGCAGTGATTAATATAGTAATCTCACCTTTAATCAAGGAAACGTTTTGCGGGTCTGCAGGCTGCATAACCGGCATGTAAACCTGCTGTGCTGCCGTGTGTCTAAACAGAATATTTGTTCCAGTCCGTTGGATCTTCATTCCCGAACACGAGCAGGTTAACACACACACATGTCCAGAAGTGTATATATATATATATATACACACACACACACACACACACACACACACACACACACACACACACACACACACACACACACACACACACACACACTTCTCACTTAGCTCCCCTGACAGCGATGCTCCTTTCAGTGCAGCAATTTTCTGGTGCCGTATGTTTTCATCCATATCAGAAATGCATCTTTCTGCATTCCTGGCAGACATGTCTTTAATCCTGGAGAAGATTGTGACTTTGTTTGTTAAAGATCCCATGGCATGGAAATTTCACTTTCTGAGGTTTTGTAACATTAATATGAGTTCCCCTAGCCTACCTTTGCTCCTCCAGTAGCATAGGGGCGATGTCACCTCCCCTTTCTCTGACACGCGAGGCACAACCACCGCCATGAAGCACCACCGCCATGAAGCACCACCGCCATGAAGCACCACCGCCATGAAGCACCACCGCCATGAAGCACCACCACCGCCATGAAGCACCACCGCCAAGAAGCACCACCGCCATGAAGCACCACCGCCATGAAGCACCACCGCCATGAAGCACCACCACCGCCATGAAGCACCACCGCCATGAAGCACCACCGCCCGGCAGGAATCCGCAAACAATCCCTTTCTCCTCCATGTCATGGTTCAGTCTACTTTAGATACTGTATATGTGGACGGGGAAGAACCAGAGACGTCGGAGAACCCGACGTCGTTTGAGATTCATAATATTGTCTGGAGGCTCACAGCTTTTGGCCGTGATAATATATATTGTATGATAGATATGTATAATATGATATTATTTAGTTATAGAGCTTCAGGACTCCCGCCGGAGCACCCGGAGTGTTCTAGAATATTTACAGAAGACAGCCAAAGGCTGTGTGCGCCTACATACATCCACTTTAAACAGAGCGCATGGTACCGTGGCCGCAAGCTGCTCAGGGCCACACCCCCACCCTCCTCCTCGACCCGCCTTGCTCCTCCTCATTTGCATTAAAGCTACAGACACCAAAATAGCGTGTTTGGGGAAAGCTCAATGTGCGACTGGCTCGGAGTGGCTGTAACTCTGCACCACGGCTGAATTTCAGGAACGTCTTCAAATACTGTGTTAGGGGCCAACTAATATCTATATTAAAGCATCCATAAAGTAGCATGCCATGGGATCTTTAATCCGTTAAAGATAACCTCTGAATTGCTGAGGAAAGCCTCCTTAATATATCATCCATCAGAGAATCAGAGTAGTTCCACAGACAACGATTTCACAGCAAAGTACGCACACAGCTCGGTCTGTCAGGGAATAAATCAGACTTAGCTTGTCCAAGACGGCTGAAAAAGGCGACTATTACAAAACCTACTTCCTTAGCTCCTGCCATCATCAACTTACATGGAAGTAAACAACAAAGATAGCTAGCGGGCTAGCGGCGTCAGCTCCACTCGTCTGCTGGTCAGATGAAAGGGTGAGGGTGGTCTAGGGCGGTGTAGTCTAGGGGTTGGGGGTGAAGGGTGGTGTAGGGTGGTGTAGGGATGTCTAGGGCGGCGTAGGGTGGTGTAGGGCGGCGTAGGGTGATGTAGGGTGTAGGCGCTGTAGGGTGGTGTAGGGGGCTGTAGGGTGGTGTAGGGTGATGTAGGGGGCTGTAGGGTGGTGTAGGGTGTAGGGGCTGTAGGGTGGTGTAGGGTGATGTAGGGGGCTGTAGGGTGGTGTAGGGGGCTGTAGGGTGGTGTAGGGTGTAGGGGCTGTAGGGTGGTGTAGGGTGATGTAGGGGGCTGTAGGGTGGTGTAGGGTGATGTAGGGTGGTGTAGGGTGATGTAGGGTGGTGTAGGGTGTAGGGTGGTGTAGGGTGTAGGGTGGTGTAGGGTGATGTAGGGTGGTGTAGGGTGGTGTAGGGTGGTGTAGGGGCTGTAGGGTGGTGTAGGGTGATGTAGGGGGCTGTAGGGTGGTGTAGGGTGATGTAGGGGGCTGTAGGGTGGTGTAGGGTGATGTAGGGGGCTGTAGGGTGGTGTAGGGTGTAGGGGCTGTAGGGTGGTGTAGGGTGATGTAGGGGGCTGTAGGGGGCTGTAGGGTGGTGTAGGGTGGTGTAGGGTGTAGGGTGGTGTAGGGTGATGTAGGGGGCTGTAGGGTGGTGTAGGGTGATGTAGGGGGCTGTAGGGTGATGTAGGGTGATGTAGGGGGCTGTAGGGTGGTGTAGGGTGATGTAGGGTGGTGTAGGGTGTAGGGTGGTGTAGGGTGATGTAGGGGGCTGTAGGGTGATGTAGGGTGGTGTAGGGTGGTGTAGGGTGATGTAGTAGGTTGTAGGGTGGTGTAGGGTGTAGGGGCTGTAGGGTGGTGTAGGGTGATGTAGGGGGCTGTAGGGTGATGTAGGGGGCTGTAGGGTGGTGTAGGGTGGTGTAGAGGGCTGTAGGGTGGTGTAGGGTGATGTAGGGGGCTGTAGGGTGATGTAGGGTGATGTAGGGGGGTGTAGGGTGTAGGGGCTGTAGGGTGGTGTAGGGTGATGTAGGGGGCTGTAGGGGGCTGTAGGGTGGTGTAGGGTGGTGTAGAGGGCTGTAGGGTGGTGTAGGGATGTCTAGGGCGGCGTAGGGTGGTGTAGGGCGGCGTAGGGTGATGTAGGGTGTAGGCGCTGTAGGGTGGTGTAGGGGGCTGTAGGGTGGTGTAGGGTGATGTAGGGTGGTGTAGGGTGTAGGGTGGTGTAGGGTGATGTAGTAGGTTGTAGGGTGGTGTAGGGTGTAGGGGCTGTAGGGTGGTGTAGGGGGCTGTAGGGTGATGTAGGGTGGTGTAGGGGGCTGTAGGGTGCTGTAGGGTGGTGTAGGGTGGTGTAGAGGGCTGTAGGGTGGTGTAGGGTGGTGTAGAGGGCTGTAGGGTGGTGTAGGGTGATGTAGGGTGATGTAGGGGGCTGTAGGGTGATGTAGGGTGATGTAGGGGGGTGTAGAGGGCTGTAGGGTGGTGTAGGGTGATGTAGGGTGATGTAGGGGGCTGTAGGGTGATGTAGGGTGATGTAGGGGGGTGTAGGGTGTAGGGGCTGTAGGGTGGTGTAGGGTGATGTAGGGGGCTGTAGGGTGGTGTAGGGTGATGTAGGGGGCTGTAGGGTGGTGTAGGGTGATGTAGGGGGCTGTAGGGTGATGTAGGGTGATGTAGGGGGGTGTAGGGTGTAGGGGCTGTAGGGTGGTGTAGGGTGATGTAGGGGGCTGTAGGGTGGTGTAGGGTGATGTAGGGTGGTGTAGGGTGGTGTAGGGTGATGTAGGGGGCTGTAGGGTGGTGTAGGGTGATGTAGGGTGGTGTAGGGTGATGTAGGGGGCTGTAGGGTGATGTAGGGTGGTGTAGGGTGATGTAGGGGGCTGTAGGGGGCTGTAGGGTGGTGTAGGGTGATGTAGGGGGCTGTAGGGTGATGTAGGGTGGTGTAGGGTGATGTAGGGGGCTGTAGGGTGATGTAGGGTGGTGTAGGGTGATGTAGGGGGCTGTAGGGTGATGTAGGGGGGTGTAGGGTGGTGTAGGGGCTGTAGGGTGGTGTAGGGTGATGTAGGGGGCTGTAGGGTGGTGTAGGGTGGTGTAGGGTGGCGTAGAGCTCAGGCTGGTCTTATTTTTTCCTCTATTTATTAAAGGTTGGGTATGGGATTTGCGAAACACCAGCAGATTCTGAAAACACAACTCAAATGGTCCTACCCCCTCTCCTTCAACACTGACTCTGACTCCACCCATTCCAAGTACATAGACGCGCAATCATGCACGAGCGAACACAGATGCGCGAGAGCGAGCCATTAGCTAGTTAGCTAGCTCCAGTAGCTACCGCAGGATGACAACAGAAGCTTGCTCTGTGTCACGAGCTTTGAGTACGTGCACGAAGGGGTCGCACGGGGAGCGGTGGAGGGGGAGTGCAGTACGACCGTTTGATTGACGTACTTACTGTCCAATGCCACTTGGTGGGTCTGGAAATCATTGGCTGGAGTTTATCGAGCCCTGCCCGTTCCACAGATGATTGACTTGTTTAATTGTCATGTCAGTACTTCTAACTCAGTGGCTGTAAGCGGGTTATGATAAGGATTTCAAGTAATTTTGCAAAAATGGCCAAAAAAGAGAATTCCCTACCCAACCTTCTAATCTAACCCTTTCTCTTTTCCCTCTCTCTCTCTCTCTCTCTCTCTCTCTCTCTCTCTCTCTCTCTCTTTCTCTTTCTCTTTCTCTTTCTCTTTCTCTTTCTCTCTCTCTCTCTCTCTCTCCTCTCTCAGGTGTCCACATTTTTCAGAGGTTGTTTGGTTGTGAGTGGGATGATGAGGATGGTACTGCTGATGGTAATGAACAGTATGGTTATGATGGAGAGGACTTCATATCGTTTGACCTGGAGACCCTGACCTGGGTCGCTGCAGTACCTCAGGCTGTCCCCACCAAACAGAGATGGGATGGGTCACGAAATTGGAATGAACAGAAGAAGTACTTCCTCACCAAGGAGTTTGTTGATTTGCTGAAGGAGCTCCTGGTCTATGGGAAAAGCACTCTGCAGAGAACAGGTAGAGTCACATGACCTGGTGGGCGAGTCCCTGTTCTCTCTCCCTCCCCCTCCTCTCTCTCCCTCTCCCCCCCACCCCCCAGCTCTCTCTCACGCTCCCCCCTCTCTCTCTTCCCCTCCTCTCCCTCTCTCTCTCTCCCAACCCCGCCTCTCTCTTCCCCCCTCTCTCTCTCTCTCTCGCTCTCTCTCTCTCTTCAGTTTTGGTAAATGGCATTTATTTCTGCATAGTTTATTGTCGATAGGTCACTGTAAATTATTTTTTCAAACTTTTTTGTGCGAAATGCGAAAATTCACGTCTCGTGAATCTCATTAGCTGAAACACGTAGACCGTAGACAGCTGTATATGATACTGAACAATCTGAACGAGGAACTGAACCACCATTTCATTGTAAAGGTAGATGATTATGATTACGTGATTTTTGCAATCTCATCTTTGGTTTAATATCATGTTTTTATTAGAAATGTAAAGCCTAAAAGTGCTTACTGGCATTTTAACTCGGTTTTAACTTTTGATAGACAGTATAGGGAGGTGTTTATTTATTTTTGGGATGTTTGTAGACATAGAAACATTTGTACCTTCACATCAAAAGCTGTAGAAGATGCAACATCGCAGAATAGCTCAAAACGCAACACTGTCCGAAATGTTTACAGCTCATATCGATCGCGATTTTGCTTTTCCATTTAAAGGAGCCGCGCTTTTTGCCTGCACGCTCGAAGATGAGGCAAGGGCTGCTGCTGATGCCGAGCCACAAAAACACAAGATAGTCATAAGATTGGTCAATAGAAAAAGAATAATAAGCATAAATACATAAAACACTGAATAACTAATTGATGGAGCGATTGCTTATATGCTAGATTATGGCTTAGTTGATCGCTATTGTGTTTCTGTGTGTGGGTGTGGGTGTGGGTGTGTGTGTGTGTGTGTGTGTGAACTGTTTATTATGGAAAAGATCCGCTCAACAGGAGCATTTGTGCCAGGCAGACAAATGGCAAACTGACAAATTAGAAATAGATTTTTGTGCGGCATCTCCCTGCTTCTGAAATGCGCTCACGCCGCACATCTCCACCCGCCGCTCGTCCGCTGGTTTCCATCAGCATTCCACTGTGCGACCATCCCTGTTGCGTAATGTGGATTGCGCATGCCCTCATACGTTGTTGAAATCCTATGCTGGATGCTTCATTCTTTTAAGTGTTCTTTAAGCTAATGGTCGGGCTATAATAAGACCACGTTGGCTATAAAATCGCAGACAAATTCGATGCCCTGCAATAGCCGCAATTATTCTCTCACGCACCATGATGAAAGAAGAAAATGTGTGGTAGGAACTAGGATCAAAAGATCTCGCGTATGTTTACTGGGACCCACGCCAGCGAGAGACATCTACATTCCGATTGGCTGGCGGTCATTTACAGCCGAAACGCTACTAGCTCATTTGCATAGAGTTGAGCTGTTTTCAACTCTCATTTACAGCATTACAGCTTTAAAGCTATCGCTCAAGCGTTTTATCGCTCCTAACGCTTTATCGCTCATGTCTAATAGAAAGTGACTGGGCGTTTGTCGCTCAAAACGCTTTAAAGCTTTTGGTTTGAACGCACAGTTAGGCAGTGGTGGGACCATGGCAAGACCAAAATCTAACTTTTATGTCAAGAGCAAACCCTCAATGTCCCTAGAGACATCACTAGATCTATGAAGGACCTGGAGATAGATATAGTGTAACTAGAGTATTGAATTGATCTCCTGTAGTGAATCCACAGGAGATCGAGGACATACTGAAGCCCTCAAAGTAAATGCAGGAACTACACGCCGCCCTGCAGGGCATGCAAGGGCGGCGGACTCCCGACATAGACGGCCTCACAGTCGAGTTTTATAAAGCCTTTTGGGACATCTTTACTAACGATTTTATAGATGTTTTTAATGAGAGTCTGGCCTCTGGCTCGATGCCCACTTCATGCCGCAGAGCGGTCATCACTCTCCTCCCAAAAAAACACGTTGAACAATACATCCTCTGGAAAGTTATGGGTAAATTTGGGTTCAGCGCTGGTTTTATAGCTAAGCTCTCTGTCTGTCTGTCTGTCTGTCTGTCTGTCTGTCTGTCTGTCTGTCTGTCTGTCTGTCTGTCTGTCTGTCTCTCTGTCTCTCTCTCTGTCTCTCTCTCTCACCCTCTCTGAGTGTCTCTTTCTCTCTCTCTCTCTCTCTCTCACCCTCTCTGAGTGTCTCTCTCTCTCTCTCTCTCTCCCCCCTCTCTCTCCCCCCTCTCTCTCTCTCCCTCTCTCTCTCCCCCCCCCCCCCCCCTCTCTCTCTCTCCAGAGCGTCCGTGGGTGTCTCTGCTCCAGAGGAGCCCCTCCTCCCCAGTGGTGTGCCATGCTACAGGCTTCTACCCTGACAGGGTGGTGGTGTTCTGGAGGAGAGACGGCCAGGAGCTCCATGAGCAGGTGGACCCCGGGGAGGTCCTCCCCAACCACGACGGGACCTTCCAGGTCAGCGTGGACCTCAACCTCACGGCCGTCCCACAGGAGGACTGGGGGAGGTACGAGTGTGTTGTCAAGCTGAGAGGCATCGAGGACATCTCCACCCCCCTGGACCCCGCCCTCATCAGGACCAACTGGGGTAAGACTGGTGTTGGAGGGGATGGAGGTGGGGAACACATGTCTCACCACCTCCATCTGACCTCATCACAACCACTGCCAGGTGTACCTGGACACTGCTGAAGATACTGGGTAAACACACAGCTCTCAGGAGTAGCTCACTGCAGCAGAACAGGGTGGATTGTGGGTAAATGAGTTCTATGAATAGGGCTAGGCTCAGATCAGTCCCAGAGTGACCCTGAGCTCCAGAACTGATTCTAGAGGAATAGTTACACTGACGTTGTGTTAGTCGTGTGTGTAGCATCAC
This sequence comes from Gadus chalcogrammus, assembly GCF_026213295.1. Classification (NCBI taxonomy): domain Eukaryota; kingdom Metazoa; phylum Chordata; class Actinopteri; order Gadiformes; family Gadidae; genus Gadus; species Gadus chalcogrammus. The sequence goes on along the minus strand of NC_079433.1, from coordinate 2,861,374 downwards.
GTGACCATAGACATGTGGTTCAATGATGGAGGGATGGATGGGGGAGGGTCTCTGTCCAACATCTATTATTACACACCTGATTTTATTTGTTTGATGTACCTTCAGAGGACCAGAGTGGCCCCACCGTCCCCATCATCATTGGGTTCCTTGTTCTCCTCCTCGCTGCTGCTGCTGCTGTTGTTGGAGTCCTTCTGTACAAGAAGAGGAACGGTGAGTGGATCAAACTCTCCAGGAGAACAGACACCGGTGCTGTGTTCCAATATCCATACTATCCGAACTTACTAGCCTAAGTTTGAGTACGTAGGGCGTTCCGATTCAGATCGGGCGGAAATAAGTGTGCTGAAAGGACCCGGTTGGTGTACTCAAAACGGTCAAATCGCGATGTGTGGATCGATGTACACTTTTCGTACTCAACGGCAGCCATCTTAGCTATGTAGTGGAAGAGGGCGGAGCCAGGCTCAGTCAAAGTCTGCGAATTTTCCACATAGCCTGCATTAATAGTCATTTTGTAGTTTTTATAGCTTTTATAGCTTTTTATAGCAGCTAGGCGTAAAGAGTTCACCGTTCAAAGCGTGATGTTTATTGCGGGGGAGGAGCCGCGGCGGCAGTCGTGATCGTAATTTCCGGTTAGTGCACCACGGAATTCGATTTGGAACAACACTGACATCTGAAAATGAACGCACTTAGTAAGTGTGGATAGTGTACTTCGTTTGAGTGTACTCATGGAAGTATGGATATCGGAACACGGCACTGCACTTCTTCACCTGCTCTTACTTTCTGTCCCCTTCCAAAAACCTATTAGTAGTCCTCACCCACTAGTGGTCTGGTGGTAAAACCCTCTCCACCTCTGAATGATGAACCTCCTCCAATGTCCACAGTGACGTTGTGGCATTAAGAATATGAAAGTATAATAACATGAGGATATTCACCACTGTTACAACACTAAACATTTCTCTTGATCCTTAGATTCAGACAAGCGTCACAAACCAGTGATTAAAATTTGTTTTCATTGAAGTTCTGTTCTTATGAATAACACCACTACCAACACAGAGACCTTGGTGACTTGTCTAGCTCACTGGATGATACAGCTCTATAGATCTGGAAACATCTAGCTCACTGGACTATACAGCTCTGTAGATCTAGATACATACATCTAGCTCACTGGACTATACAGCTCTATAGATCTAGATACATCTAGCTCACTGGACTATACAGCTCTATAGATCTAGATACATATATCTCACTGGACTATACAGCTCTATAGATCTAGATACATCTAGCTCACTGGACTATATAGCTCTATAGATCTAGATACATCTAGCTCATGACTTCACCTCCTCCCATTCTGATACTTCCCAGGTTCTGACACCAGCTCTGAGAACACTGAGGGGCAGAATCCGGCTCCTGAGGCCCAACCTCTGACTACAGTCAGTACTTTACCACTTTACAATACTTATTCAGAGTCATATGTTTAGTTACATTTATTTGCAGCCTACTTTATCACAGCAATAGTAACTAACTATTTTAACAGAACTTCACAGTAATAGATCAATAGTCATATTTGAACAGTACTTCATCACAGTAATATTTGAACAGTACTTCACTACACTAATAGATTAACATTAACAGTCATATGTTAACAGTACATCATCACAGTAATATATTAACAGTACATCATCACAGTGATAATGTGTTCAATGTTTAATGCTGACTCGTGCTTCCTTGCCGTTTAGGTTCAAAGTTCAATCGTAAAGGGGCTTCTCATGTTCAGCTCAAGCCCCGAGGAGCTGTGCATCAATCCACTAGTGCTCAGCGGCCAAGCCTGGTATTGCAGCTGTTTAAGCGGGCTGTGGACGGGTCCCTCGATTCAAGGGGCCCAGAAGTAGATATCTCCGTCACTCCAATACAAGTGGGGGACAGGAATGTGTCTCCGCAAAAAATGTCTGGATATCAATCAATGGCTCATAATTATCTTTATGCCATGTCCTAAAAAAAATGTAAGTTTTTTCTTTTCAAACAACAACCTCAAGCGATTTATTAGCCGTTCTCCTCTATTTTTTGCTGGAGAAGGAGGGGTGTGCAGCTGAAAGGAGTCGTAGTGAAACAAGTGTTTCGACCTGGCATCCGAGAGGGCCTAGTTCAGTGCTCGGTTAACGTGTCCGATTTCTAGACTGGTTCAGCTGCTGCTCAATAACTCTCGGTCCTCTGCTTGCGATCATTGTGATTCACCATATATTGATCAATTTATTCAAAAGATCCAAAGACAAAGAACAGGTGCATTACGGTATCAATTTATATTATTGTTAATAGTCTAATTAACATTTCAGCGTTGGTATTTCCTTTTTCATTTGCTTGTTTAGCAACTATGTATGACAGTTAACAATGTTGGTGAATTACAATTATTTATAATAATAATAATTCATTATATTTATATAGCGCTTTATATGTGTAGGCCACTCCTACATAAGTTATTGATTGCATTTTTCGTAAATAGTTGGAAGGAATCTGTTTCTTAAGCAGTGTGACACTTGGAGCTTGCATGACGGAGCACAAGTTGGCACAAAGCACTCAAAACTGCAAAAATAAATTGTTCAATTTGTAACATGCTTGGCTCTGGCATGCACATAAACTGGGGAGGCCACATGCAGGGTAAAGGAATAACAATTATTTATTAAATAAGATTGAACAGAAACTAAGGTAAAGTTAATGGGATGTGGTGTAAGTCAGTAATATGTGATGTAACCAAAAGTGTGGTGTGAGATCAGTCATGGAAACAACCAAACAAAAGCTTAAAGCCAGCAGAGGAGAGGAGATTGGGGGATTGGCACGGCAGGTCTATTCTACACTCCCCAATCAGCAGGGTCATTGCACACACCTGAGACCTTCTTCTTCTTCTTCTTTCGAGTTTATTTGGCGGTTGGCAAACCAATATGGTGCATTACCGCCACCTACTGTTTGTTTTAGAGCTTCGATGGAGGTTATACGTTATAAACTATGCAAAAGAACAAAGGTAAATAAACAAAATCATATAAATAGAAAACAACAGATTAAATTATAATCTGTCAAATAAACCTGTTGCTTTTAGATAACTCAATACATGTTTCCATGCTGGTGGTCTCAGTGAGGAAAAGGAGAGTAAACCCTCTAAGGTCAAGCTTGTTTGACCCAAAGCTTTAACATTTTTCAACAGCTCCCTTCTCTCCAAATTGTACGCTTCACATCGTAGTAAAACATGCTCCACTGTTTCTCTTTGGGCAAACCCCTGTTTCATGTTTGCCTATGATGTTCATGGTTAAGACATGTGTGCCCTATGCGTAGTCTTGTGATGATAACCTCACATCTTCTGTTCCAGCAGCCCTGTCTCCTTGTTACCACCTGCCTCTGGATTCTATGCAGGAACCGACCCTTATTTTCCCTATCCCATTGTTCTTGCCACACCTTGTTGATTTCTGATTTAATTATTGTTTTAACTTCAGATTTACTTAATGGAACACCCAGCTGTATATCCTGTTTCAGTGCCTTTTTTGCCAACATGTCGACAACCTCATTGCCTTCTACTTCAGCATGGGATGGGACCCATAAAAAGCCCACCGTTATTTGCATTCTTTCTATTTTAAACAAACTCTGAAGAACCTCATAAACTAGATCAGGCCTACAGGTAGATTTGCCATTTGAAATGCTGATTAGAGCTGCCATTGAGTCTGAGATGTCAAATGATGCATCTACTTGACCTTCCCTCTTCTATCCACCAGAGAGCCAATAAAATGGCTAACAGCTCCACTGTGAATACTGCTAAATGATCTGACGTTCTTTTGATAATTGATACACTAAACTGTGGTATGTGTACTGCTGCCCCTGTCCTACCTGTGTCTGGGTCTTTTGACCCGTCTGTAAAAATTTGAATTGACCCGTTATACTTATCACTTATATACTGTTGTATCCTACTATTCATCCCTCCAAATTCATTACATTGTTTTGATTTCTTAATAATTTCAAGATCTACTGTCGGCATGGGGGAAAGCCAAGGGGGAGTTGCTGGTAGTGGTAGGCTACTGTACAGCTATGTGTTAAATTGGATATCCCTAACTCCCTGCCAGAGCTATCTCCTACCCATCCAAAACTATTTAGCTTTGTACCCCCATGCTCCCAGCATGGCTCTAGAACTGATTTGGTTGGATGATCTTGTGTGTTTCCTTGCAAATTAGTCCAGTATGCCATGGACAACTGCATACGCCTCAAATATAATGGTAACTCTCCAACCTCCACCTGTAGAGCTGCAACTGATGAAGTCTTGAATGCCCCACAACACAGCCGGATGGCCTGTGCCTGTATTACATCACATTTGGTAAGATGTGACTTTGCAGCTGAACCATATGCAATACACGCATACTCTAATGCTGATCTGATTACGGCAATGTACATTTGCTTAAGGGATTTCATACTGGTGCCCCAGCTACTTCCAGCTAAGCACCTCATTACATTGATTGCCTTTTTGCATCTCATCACTCCTCTCTGGATATGTTCTCCAAAGGTCAGCTTACTATCCATCCAGACTCCCAGAAACCGAATAACTTGTACTTGCTTTACCATTTGTCCATAGAGTACGATTCGTAAGGTTGGATTTTCCCTCTTCCTGGAAAAACATCTCACTTGAGTCTTCTCAACTGAGAAACGGAAGCCCCACTTATTGCCCCATTTCTCTACTGTGCTTACAGCTGCCTGTAGCTTCTTTTCAGCAAACGTACCATTACGGCCTTTAACCCACAACGCCCCATCATCTGCATACAGAGACCTTGGGTAGTGGTCGCTCCCTACTGTACTGTCTTGAATGACATCCCACTTAGCTGTTGTAGTTGTGCAGAAACCAAAGTGAGGTCAATTGATGATTCTAACCCTCTTGACACATCTATTCTAGTTATTCTTCCATCATTCAGGCAGCAAGATCAATTGTTGGGGGGGGGGGCGGGTGAAAGAACAATTGTTGACAGGGGGGGGACCAAAACTTAGCATTGGCCAAACCGGTTGTAATTTTTTTTATTTTTAGGCGGCAGGGGGGTGTTGTCGCAGCTAAATGTAACTAATAAAGTAACGTGTAATCTAACTTAGTTACTTTTAAAATCAATTAATCAGTAAAGTAACTAAGTTACTATTTTAAGGAGTAACTAGTAATCAGTTGTCTGATTACTTTTTCATGGTAACTGTGGCAAAACCAGCAATATAACACCTAAACTGCCAACACTGGCGGCCGTCCAGTGAAGTATGACGTGTAATGGGCTGTGTCCAAAAGGAGTCTTGTTCCAGCGTCTTTTTCGCACAAAAATCCTCTAATTCACAAAATCCGCTCGCTTGAGGTGGTTGTTGAGAAATGCGAAAGGGAGTAAATGCGCGATGTGGGAGATGGAAACACACTTTTCGAAACAGCTATGACGTAGCGAATGATGAACCCAAAGCACTGACAACGTATATAACGCATAACGACCGGACATAGCAACCCTGCCGACACCAACTTGTAGTGTCAATATATTTTTCAGCGTTTGTATACATAGACATCCTTCAGCATATATATATGATATAGGATGTATATGTTTGCATTTCCCTTAATTATACTGTGTCCATTAATCCCTGATATATGGACACCTAGGTTCAATAGCAAACCAGCTCAAAAACAAACACAACTTTACGTTGTATTGTACGCACAGAGAGACAATGGGTGACCGGATTAAAGCAGCAATGTAAAATTCAGTAATGCAAACACACGCACTCAGCTGCACACCGATCTACGCACATACACTCAACACGCATTTAGCTGAACTGTATATATCTTAACATTACATAGAGGAAGATTATTTATAGCTAAACATTATGGCCGACATAATGTATATCTGTACATTATATTTTTCTGAACTTTATATCTGTAACGGGGGGGTTAGGCAGGACCCAAGTGCACAGACTGGGCAGTCCAAAGGTTTATTGTTTGCACAGATGATCGGGCAGGCAGAGTAAACGGGGGCAGGCAAGAGTTCGGGGGCCGGCAGGCAATCAGGTAGGCTGGGGGTTCCGTCGGCGGGCGGGAAGTCGGGCAGGCAAGGGGTCGGTATCAGGAGGGAAGACAGGCAGGCGAGGAGCAGGAAACAGGGAAGCTGACAGGCCGGCAGGTAGTGATGGCGGTCCGACACTGAAGCGCCGATACGTGCTTCATACCATAACTACACGAACCATAAAACCACGGCTTCGAAGGTTGCCATGTTGCAGAAAAATCCAGTGACATATGGCGTCCGAAACAGCAACTGCTTCTTTCTCTGAATGAGTGGTTTGCGGAACTGGCACCACCTCATTTCGAGTCTGAATTGTAGCGCCTTCAAAGCATAACAACTTGAATGCAGAACATTGCGTTTGGTTCGTAGTAGCAGATCTCATACTATGACAGTCATTACATTCGTATTGCTTTATCATATTTATGGAAGCATCAAGGAAGAGAGGTCGTTCTGACATGTGGGAACACTTTATTCTGATCGCTCCTGATAAGGTGCGCTGGCTGTTAAATATTTAGATTAATGTAGGAAAAGTAGAGGTATAGAACTTTAACTATCAGTAAGCCTATAGTAAAAAAGTATCTATCTAACTAACTAATTATAGGCCTGTGATTAGTGTAGCCATTTAGCTATTGCTTTGAAGACTCTAAATGCTTTTTATTTACAAATAATAAGGAAAAAAATATCTCTGCAGGTGCTTGGTATGTTCTGCTGAACTGAAGTACCATGGAAATACATCATCCATGAATAGGCACTTCACCGCAAAGCATAGAGCTGCTGTAAATCAGGGGAACACAAGTCATGGTAAGGTGCTTTATTATTAGACACACTCTATCGCAATATATTATTTCATTTCATGAATCATAGGCCTGCAATTTTACATAAATCTTTCATTTCTTTTGTTGATTGTATTTGTATGTCTTTATTTATTTGTTTTAGTGGACCGGAAGCAAGAGATCGATGAGGCTCTTGTAAACTTGATTGTAAAAGACCTGCAGCCTTTTTCCACTGTGGACGACAACGGTTTTAAGAACTTTGTGGCTTTGCTGGATCCTACCTACACTCTGCCATCCAGACAGGCTCTTAAGAACATGGTGGTCCAGAAGTATGAGGAGTAGAAGACCAAGGCCAGGGCTGTCATGCAGAGTGTTGAAGCTGATAGCCTGACTGCTGATATGTGGACCTCCATTAATATGGACGCATATCTAGCAGTCACCTGCCATTATGTGGATGACTCTGCAAAGCTGGCCACAGTTCTTTTGGGAGTGCTGCCTTTCCCTGTGTCTCATACTGCTGATAACATCTCAGCTGAAAAGAGGTCGCTCACGGAGGAATGGGGCATTGAAGGCAAAGTCACCTCCATTGTTACTGATGCTGGAGCCAATATGATTGCCTCTGTGAGAAATTTAAATATTCGCCATGTGGTTTGCTTTGCAAATGCTCTAAATTTAGTTGTAGAAGAACCTGGATGCAACTCCTGGCCTGGCAGACGTCAGATCAAGGCCACGGAAGGTGGTGACATATTTTAAGACGAGCACCACAGCAAAAGAGAAACTCAGAGAAGTGCAGGAGCAGATGCAGCATCCAGTGCATAAGCTTATTCAGGAGGTGGACACCCGTTGGAATAGCACTTTTCACATGCTTCAGCGCCTTTTTGAGGAGAGACAGGCAGTGGGGGCAGCTCTTGCAACCCTTAGAACTGACGTGAGACCTCTGTCCTCTGAGGACTAAGACACCATCTCTGCATGCCTGAAATTGCTTTCCCCCTTCTACCAGGCAACGGTAGAACTCTCTGAGGAGAAGAGAGTCTCTGGGTCAAAGATCATCCCAATGATCAAAATGCTCATGCTTTACTTGTTTGATTCAATGGGGAAAGCAAGTCCCACCACAGCCAAACAACTGGGGGAGAACATGATCATTATGATGCAAAACAAATTTGACAGTATAGAGAAAAATCATACCCCGCTGACCCATTCCACTCTGCTCGATCCTAGATTCAAAGCAATTGGTTTTTACAATCAATCAAATGCACAGGCAGCAGTAAAACGACTCACTTTTCAATGTTCAGAGTTATTAATAAGAAACACACCACCTGTCACTCTCGGGAAGAGCCCTCCACCTCCACATCATCTCAACCAGCTCCAGCAAATGTAGAAATTCCATCAACGACAGGTAATGCTGTGAAAAGTAAAAAGGGATACAAAAAATGAAACCGTCGAGTACTGGATCAATCACAAAAATGTGTGAACCCTCATCTCTTCAAACTGACGCAACAATTTTTATGTACGCCGGCCTCATCCGTTCCTTCTGAACGAGTGTTCTCCAAATGTGGAGAATGTTATATATATATAATGTTCATAAATCAAAATCTTTGAGTATTCCCTGTCCCATATCCCCTGGCTACACACAACTGGTGCCATGTTTTCCAAGCACATCCTAATTTTCCCCAAGAACTCTCTCCCCAATAACACAATACACAAATTCATTAATCTTTACTTGTAAAAAGAATGACATCTTCGTGTGTGTGTGTGTGTGTGTGTGTGTGTGTGTGTGTGTGTGTGTGTGTGTGTGTGTACACTAGATTTATGTCACTGTCTTAAAGCCTCATGGCCGCTCCGCTCTCTAGCCCGGCAAATTTAGTTGCAGCCATGGCACTTCACCAGGAGAGGCCACTGTTACTGAAGCTTCAAGTAATGAACCCATTTTTCGAAACAATGTGCTTCAGTGGTTCAGTGCTTCACCAAAACTTAATTTGCCCATCACTACCGGCAGGGACTCGACAACAGGCGGTTGGTCAGACAGGCGAAGGTTCGGGAACAGGCAGGATCAGCGCTGTAGAAACAGTTCAGGAGTTGCGGGAAAGCTCGGTGAGTAACGAGAGACGACCTGGCAGAGACTGAGTGGAGGAGAGGATTTATATAGAGGGAGCACAGGTGCAGGTGGTTGGGTTAATTAGGGGAGATCAGGGTGACAGGCAGGTGAATGGGTAAACCAGGGGTGGACCATGACAATATCTTTCTGACCATTATTTATAAGTGCACATTATGTACAACATTATACAGCTAAACATGATATTGTCAGAACAATTATTTCAGGGTTACATGAAACTTCATTGCAGTTACAGTGTGTGTGTGTGTGTGTGTGTGTGTGTGTGTGTGGGTGTGTGCGTGGCAGCACGCCGGCATGCCGCACCAACAAACATACAAAGTAACATCACGCCCGTTGTAACTGCCGTCGTAAATGCAGAGAATTGTTAAGATATGAAAGCTACTGGACTACTGTTTGCAATGTGCCTCATTGCGGTGATAAAATCGACTTTCAAAGCCGCTTTATCCACCGGTAGAATATATCAACAAAGGAGGTGGTGCGTGTTTGATCCCACGCCAGAACACCCAGCGGGGACAGAACGCTCCTGGACAAACTTTTCCAACTACACCCGACCACTGTCAGCAGACGAGTGGACCATCTTCCAAAACGAGGAAAGGAATTACAGAAAAAAACTGGACACTAAAAGATTCGAGGACCGACAGAGCATCGCCTTTTCCGGAGAAAAGCCAGCGAAGTGGATTAAACTCATCTGCATTCTTAATGGATTATACTTCAAGCACGGGACATTCACTACTCACCACAAAGATGGAAAGCCATTCGGATTACCATTTTTGAAATATACTGTGCGAGTATTGAAAAAGTTCCCTCGGCATCGTCCAACCCCTGAAATCCACCGAGCTCCACCGAGCTCACTCGGAGAGTGGATTCAAGTGCAACTGCGCTTTGTGAGAGACGTCATCCAGCCTGCACTCCGAGCGCGCAACGGGGGAGAACACCAAAGAATGGAGAGACAGGTGGGCAGAAATAAACTTGCTTATTTGTGTTAGGTTTTCGGTACAAAAGGATCCAATCGCAGACGGAAGGCTTGGTTATAAGAATCTTCTCGAAGTTTATTCCAGCAAGGCACAGGTATCATACAGGCACGATCCGACAGAGACTGAATGGGCACACTGAGCTTAAGTAGCCACAAACCAATCAACACACATTAGCAACAGGTGTGTTCACAAACTCAGGGGATATCAGCAAACCAAAGAAAAGCAGGAAGTAGCAGGGTGGAGTCGAAAGTACATTGCAATCCAAAACAAACAGAAAACACCACCAACTGACCTACAAAATGTGAATAAATAATAAAAAACACTTGTTGCTGAAAAAACAGGAACTTAAATATCAGGATCCCTTACAGTACCCCCCCCCTCCTACGGACGCCTCCTGGCGTCATAACTGGGGGAACTGGATGTTTCTCTAGAAAGTCTTTAATGAGCGAACGGTCAAGAATGTCACGACCTGGAACCCAGCACCTCTCTTCTGGACCGTAGCCCTCCCAGTCCACTAGGAACTGGAGGCCGCGGCCCCGGCGACGAACATCTAAGAGCTGGTGAACAGTGAAGGTCTCTGAGCCATCAATGATTCGTGGTGGAGGAGGGGGCTTGGGGGCGGGGCAGAGCTGGCTCAAGACAAAGGGCTTAACCCTGGAAACATGGAAGGTGGGATGGATGCGGCGGAGGTTGGGGGGGAGCCTTAGACGGACAGCAGTGGGGCCAATAAGTCTCTCAATGGGGTAAGGACCAATGAAGCGGGGTGCGAGTTTCCGAGACTCCACCCTGAGTGGAATGTCCCGGGTCGACAGCCAGACACGCTGTCCCACACGATAGGGAGGAGCCTTAGAGCGACGGCGGTCTGCCTGACTCTTCATCTTGACCGAGGCACGCTGCAGAGCTGTCCGTGTGCTTCTCCATGTCTGCCGGCAACGGCGGACGAAGGCCTGGGCTGAAGGCACGCTGACCTCTACCTCCTGAGCAGGGAATAGGGGGGGCTGGTAGCCGAGACAGCATTCAAAAGGGGAGAGGCCTGAGGAGGCAGATGGGAGGGAATTAATTGAATACTCAACCCAAGGTAGCTGGGAGCTCCAGGAGAACGGTCTCTCAGCTGCCATGCAACGCAAAGTCGTCTCAAGTTGTTGGTTTGCCCGCTCCGTCTGGCCATTGCTTTGAGGATGGTACCCTGAGGACAAGCTGACAGAAGCACCAATGAGAGTGCAGAAGGCCTTCCAGAAGTGAGACGTGAACTGTGGGCCTCTGTCGGAAACCACATCCACAGGCAATCCATGGTACTTGAACACATGCAGCATGACTAAGCTTGCAGTCTCCTTGGCAGAGGGGATCTTGGTTAATGGAACAAGATGTACTGATTTGGAAAATCGATCAACAACTGTGAGAATAGTGGTGTTACCATCAGACGGTGGGAGGCCAGTAACGAAATCCAGAGCAATGTGAGACCACGGTCTCTTGGGGATGGGTAGGGGCTGCAACAGGCCGGAAGAGGGTTGCGTGGAGTTCTTACTCCGTGCACAGACAGAACAGGCTGAGACAAAGGCACGAACATCACCTCCAATGGTAGGCCACCAAAATCTCCGGCGGATGAAGGCTTGGGTGCGCCTAGCTCCAGGATGGCAGGAGAGCCGGGAAGAATGACCCCACTGCAAGACCTGGGAACGGAGGGGCACAGGGACAAACAGGCGGTTGACAGGGCACTGACTGGGAGCAGCATTGTCCGGTTGGGCGGAGCGCACCAGAGACTCTATGTCCCACTGGACTGCCCCAACAATACGGTGACCAGGAAGGATATTCCTCGGTTCCTCTGGGCAACTTGAGGCAGGGAAGATGCGGGAGAGGGCATCTGGTTTGCCATTTTTTGATCCGGGACGGAAAGACAGGGTGAAGTTGAATCGGGAAAATAAAAGGCACCAGCGGGCTTGGCGGGAATTCAGACGTTTTGCTGTGCGAATGTATTCAAGGTTCTTATGATCAGTCCAAACCAAAAAAGGAACACTAGACCCCTCTAGCCAATGGCGCCACTCCTCTAGAGCCAACTTAACAGCCAGCAATTCTCGATTGCCAACGTCATAGTTGTGCTCCGAAGGAGTGAGTCGATGGGAGAAAAAGGCGCAAGGGTGTACCTTCCCATCCTTGGCTGAACGCTGGGAAAGAATGGCTCCAACACCCACATCTGACGCGTCCACCTCCACGATGAACTGGCGGTTGGGGTCAGGCTGTGTCAGGATGGGGGCAGAGGTAAACCGCCTCTTGAGATCTTGAAAAGCTCTCTCCGCAGCAGGTGACCAGACAAACTGAACTGATGTTGAGGTAAGGGCAGTGAGAGGGGCAGCCAACCCGCTGTAGTCTAGTGTCAATGAAATTCTCATCAGCCCCAGAGTCAATGAGAACGGTGAGTGGTTGCTGCTGACCAGCCCACTCTATTGTAGCAGGAAGCAGGATCGAGGAGGACTTGAAAAGGGTAGAGCTCACCAGTACTCCTCGTTTCACTGATGAGCACCTCCTTTTGATGGACAAGAGACGGAGAAGTGGCCAGACTGACCACAATACAGGCACAAATTGCCATTGAGTCTCCGCTGCTTCTCTGTTGCTGTGAGGTGATAGCGGTTAATCTGCATTGGCTCTGGAGGTGTGGATGAGGTGAATGGCAGGGCTGGCCAGGCCGGATGAGGAGCTGCTCCTTCACCTGGTGCTCCACCAAGGCTTCTGGGAGATCTCCACTTGCGGCGCTGCTGCAGTCGGGAGTCCACGCGGATGGCCAGGTCAACCAGAGCATCGAAGCTGGTGGGGGTTTCCTGGGTAATCACTTCATCCTTTATGGTCTCTGAGAGACCATTGAGAAACACGTCGAACTGAGCGTCTGTATTCCATCCACTAGAAGAAGCCAGAGTCCGGAAATCTATGGCATAGTCCGACACAGAGCGGTTTCCCTGGCGGATATGCAGCATCTCCCGTGCCGCCTCTCTGCCGTGCTTGGAACGATCAAACACCTTCCTCATCTCTTCAGAGAATGTGGAGAAGAGGTTGCAGAAGGGCTCCCTGGCTGACCAGACAGCTGTGCCCCACTCTCTAGCTCGGCCGGACAACTGGGTAATGACATACGCCACTCTTGCTTGGTCGGTAGGGAAAGCTGACGGTTGTAGTTGGAAGATTAGTTCGCATTGGGCTAAGAAAGAACGACAGGTACCTGGCTCCCCTGAATAGTGTTCGGGAGGGGGCAGACGGGGCTCTGAGACTGAAGGGTTGGGCCGTGGTACGACGGGGTCCAGGAGAGCTGCCGCTGGAGGGGCCCTTGAGACTTGGAGTTGTTGAACCTGGGCTGCGAGATCAGTGAGCCCATTTGAGATGGCCGTTACTGTTCTCCCAATCTCCTCCAGTTGCTGCTGTTGTCTCCCCAGAGCGACACCATGGTGTTCGAGGACCGTCTTCCACTGGCTGATTTCTGCTGGATCCATACTGGTCGGATCGTACTGTTAGGTTTTCGGTACAAAAGGATCCAATCGCAGACGGAAGGCTTGGTTATAAGAATCTTCTCGGAGTTTATTCCAGCAAGGCACAGGTATCATACAGGCACGATCCGACAGAGACTGAATGGGCACACTGAGCTTAAGTAGCCACAAACCAATCAACACACATTAGCAACAGGTGTGTTCACAAACTCAGGGGATATCAGCAAACCAAAGAAAAGCAGGAAGTAGCAGGGTGGAGTCGAAAGTACATTGCAATCCAAAACAAACAGAAAACACCACCAACTGACCTACAAAATGTGAATAAATAATAAAAAACACTTGTTGCTGAAAAAACAGGAACTTAAATATCAGGATCCCTTACAATTTGTGGCAATATAGGAAATCGAAAGCAATAGAGTATCCTAAATAACAGCACATACCCAGCCCCCCCACCAGCTGTCAATAATGTGGAACTTGTGCAGAATTATTATGCTGCCAAATGTAAAGAATTAAATCATGCCCCATTAGACAGAGCACCTTGGCACCAGTCACTTATTCTAGACCCACCTGTGCACTATCCGGAGACCACTATCTTTACCGAAAGTGAGGTGGAAAAAGTGATTACCAATCTGCCAAATGATAAAGCCAGTGGTTCTGATGGAGTCACTTATGAGACTATAAAAGCCACCAAGCAAGTCTCATGCCAAATCCTGACACACATATTTAACACCTGCCTGTTAAATGGTAAAGTGCCGGATTCATGGAAAGGTGCCTTAATACACAGAATCCCCAAAAAAGGCAATATCCCGGATGACCCCTCCACATGGAGAGACATTTCACTTTTGCCAACAATCTATAAAGTTTTCATGAAATGTGTGCTAGCCCGCATCCTGCCTTGGCTTGAAACCGGAATACTTTCACCTGATCAAAAAGCCTACATTAGCCGCCAAGGCATGAATGAGCACGTCTTCTGCCTGAAAACGGCTATTGATGACTTTAAAGGCACCCAGTGCAACTTTCGAGGCTTAAAAATAAACATTACATTTCTAGTCTTTTTTACACGTAAGTTTCAATAACTCCATACCATTACATACCGACATTCAAGCAGCAAAGATGAGACGTCGTTGTGTGGTGAGAACTGATAGAAAATCGATAACAACAACAATGCCGCCATTTTCTTTATTTTTTGTAACCTACAATAAATAAAGCAGGCTTCCAGTCAATGGAAAAATGGCTTCTCCCCACCGGCGATTGTTGTTGTTTACGATTTTCTATCAGTTCTCACCACACAGCGACGTCTCATCTTTGCTCCTTGAATGTCGATATGTAATGGTATGGAGTTATTGAAACTTACTACGTGTAAAAAAGACTAGAAATTGAATGTTTATTTTTCATTGAATGTTTACATAAAGTTGCACTGGGTGCCTTTAAACACGACTCTGCAAAGTTATTCACTGTTTTCCTGGACTTTCGTGATGCCTTCGGGTCATTGCCACACAGCGTCATGATTTATGCACTCGGGGAAATACAGCTTCCGCAAGTGTATATTGATGTCGTGATGGATGTCTATGAAGGATCTTACATCCAAGTCATTTGTGGTGACACCCTAACTGATCCCATTCAGCTGGATGTTGGTATTAAAACAGGATGCCCCTGGAGTGCGGTGAATTTCATCCTAGCAATCAATCACTGGATCAAGTGGATGCTTGGATTGGAGGTAAAACACACCAAATGTGCTGCGTTCTATCAGAGGAGGAGCGGTGGAAATCGGTGGTATCAAGCCAAATCCGACAGACCCCCATCCTTCACAATAATGCAAAACCCAATCCGCGTCTACTCAAGGCATGAAACATACCCATATCTAGGCCATAAATTCAATGTCGCTGGCGACTGGGAAGAACAGGTCAAAGAGCTGACTAATGACTACACTGTCGGACTCGACCTCATCAATTCATCCCCCCTCCCGATTCTAATGAAACTCCAGGCAATCAGAGAAGTCGCTCTTTCAAAAATCCAACACCTGTTTGCAAACATCCATATACCTCAGAACATCCTCACAGAGATGACAAAGAAGACGGCGAGCCTGGTGAAGAAAAGGCTTGGCTTAAACACCCACTCGACTCGTGACATCATCTTCCAAGCCCGCGGAGATGGAGGTCTTGGAGTCCCAAACATTGAGTGGGTCTACACCGCCACCAGAACCAACCACCTACTCAAGATGCTCAACTGCGACGACGTGACAGTCCGGGAAATGGCCCGTGAATCACTCCTCCTGCATATGCAGCGACGCAAAATCCCACCTGCGAAGGAGAATGAGCGGCAATTCCTCGGATTTTCCGGATGGAAAACTGGACATCAAAACTGCAGGCTTCGGTGTGCGGTCAGACTGGATGGATCTCAATGACCTGTGCCACCGCTCAGGAATAAATCTGAAGTGGGCGGGGCCCGATGGTACACCTGTTGCACTGAACTCTGTTGTCATGGACCCGCTCATCAATGTATGCGCAACCTTTGAACAGGAAGATGGGCAACACGAGCTGTCAATCAAAACAGCGAGAGCCACAATGCTAAGAATGAAAGTAGAAGAGAGTGAACAGCATTGGACTAGCTTAAGCCTGCAGGGCAAACTGGCACTGCTACCCTTTGCAAACCACTCTGTGTCCCACTCAATCCTCTCAAACACGACCATTGGAGAGGACGTCCTTATCTTTTGCATTAAGGCCCGCTTACAGGTATTGCCAACAAAATACAACCTGGCAATCTGGTATCCGTCACAACACAACCCACACTGCATCCTACATCCCACCCCAGACAATAAAGAGACAATGGCTCATATCCTAAACGGCTGTAGCTTCTACAAAGGACTGTACATCGCCAGACATGACCGTCTGGTGGACTTGGTCTCACAAGAACTCAGACAAGTACAGGACAGAACAACACACATGTATAAGCACAGCACTGTGAAATCGAACTGGTTAGATCATAATTGTACTGATAACAACATACTGTGCAACATCCCAAACACCCCAGACATTGTTTTCATTAACCAAGCCAGAAAATCAGTTACCATCTTTGAAATAGGCTGTGCGTTTGATCTGTATATGGACACTTGCTTCACATCCAAGTTCATGAAATACCAGCCATTGGTAGAATGTATCACAGCTCTAGGATATAACTGCCAATTAATCATACTTGTGTTCTGGAGTCTGGGGCATGTACACAACGCTGTGCTCCGAGGTTTGCAGATAGGTGGACTGCAAAAGGCTGATGCGAAAAGAGTTCTAAAATTCTACTCAGTCTCAGCGACCATAGGCAGCCTCCACATCTGGAAGAGACGTTGTGTTGTCTATCCCTGAATGCCATATTGTCATATGCAATGTTTTAACCTCAGCTAAACCATCATCATCTCATCTCTACTCCTCTGCGTGCTTAAGCATTTTGCACATTCAGTGTCTGGTTAGTTTTCAGATTGAAACCTTCTAATTAATGTTTGGATCAAAAAAAAGAACTTTGTTTTGCTTGTAGATCCAAATAAAATAATTTAAACCTGTGTGTGTGTGTGTGTGTGTGTGTGTGTGTGTGTGTGTGTGTGTGTGTGTGTGTGTGTGTGTGTGTGTGTGTGTGTGTGTGTGTGTGTGTGTGTGTGTGTGTGTGTGTGTCAGTTAGTTTCACTTTTAAGTTCTCCTGGAAACGAATGACCTCACAGCCGTATTGAATTCCTTTAGGGAGAGGCCGGTCGAGACCGGCCTCTCCCTCTCCCTCCGTCTCTTGTTCGCAGGTTTCCTGGTCAGTGCGTCTGATGCTGGAGTCGGAGTCACGTCTCTGTGGATAATCTCATCGAGCTGTTCTTCTGAATACATCGATATGAAGGCGCTAACGGGGCTGCTGCTGTTGGTCTTTGGTCACGGTGTGTCCTCAGGTAAGACTGACTCAAGTTTTCACTTTTCAAAACTATCCTTCCAAAAGGTTTGTTTATGGTCCCTGAAACGATGCTTAGATTCCCTAATTTGGTTGAAAAGCATTTGCTTATCCTCTCTAATGAGTTAAATTAATCCACAACATGATTCAGCTTTTACTGTGAGTATTTAAACTAATATAAGAACATTTATTCTGGTTTCATTTGTGAAAACGATCCAGAGCACTGGCTTGATGATTTTGTTCCCAAATGTAATCTATTATCAGAACCAAACATTAAACTTCAGTCAGGAGGGAATCCGTGTACTTTAACCAGTGGCGGATTTAACAAAATGGGGGCCCAAGGCTAAGATATGTATGGGGCCTACCTTATCCGATCTTAAAAACAGAACAGAGGAAAAAATATGTACAGACTGAATGGTGGATAGGCAGGTAAAGCTAAGGGTAAGCATGTTTGTACTGTCGTGTGGTTCTCTAATAGACGGGGTTATTTTCTTCCTTCATTTCTCGTCAATGAGTCATCTTGTTTGGTTGGATTCTTCTCGTGTTTCTTCCTTCATATCTTGCTAAACCCTTTACAGGCTGCAATTCAGAAAGGGGCCAAGGCAAGGTGGCACAGACAGACACACACACACACACACACACACACACACACACACACACACACACACACACACACACACACACACACACACACACACACACACACACACGCAAACATACACACATACACAAAAACACAAACATTATATAAGCAATGTCAGAGACAGTTTTTAATTTTAAAGCCTACAACAATGTCATGGGATTTAAAAATAATAATTTACTTTTTAACTATTTGTTATATTTTGTGTAGAAAACGAACGAGCAGTCTAAGTAAACAGGATTACATGTAGGCCTACATCAGTATTTTGTTTGATACTTCGATTTTTACTATTGTTTTCTGTATTGTTGGCTGTTTCTCAGTGTGGTTTAATATGTTCTGAGGAATTTGACTCCAACGGAAAATGTTCTACATGACTGCAGCTGTTGATTGCTTGATAGCATTAAAGCTTTTAAACACAGTTTTTTTACTTCCTCATCTTGCTGCACCCTTTACAGGCAGGTATTCACAGTGGCAGATTTAGCAAATTGGGGGCCCAAGCCGAAGATATGTATGGGGACCTCATCCGATCTTTAAAAGAGAAAAGATAAAAAAAATTACCGACTGAATGGTGGATAGGCAGGTAAAGCTATTCCACGCGGAAGTAAAGGTTGGAGATGAGAAAAAAACCTTCCCCTTTAAATACACTTTTTTACTCCAAAATACAGAAGGAAAGCAGAGAACGCACAGAGTGTAGCACTCCACAAACTAATAGTCACGATGGAACTAGAAAGAGAATAAGGTTTCAGATAACACCTGTCTTTGCCAAAATGCCAGGAAAACCAGCACTGTTAATTCTTTTTTTTTTTTAAATCAAATCAATATCAATATAACCAGCAAGAGAAGTAGTTAGGGCCAACCCCCACAAACATCAATATATTTAGCGAAACATCACAAACAGTCATATACTAAACAAATATTGCCAAGATGAATAATTGACTTTGCATGTGTGAGTGAGGTTGCAATTGGCATTGCACTTCAGATTGATGTTTCAATCTAGTACAAACAAACCCATGTACAAGATCCAGGATATTGTAAGGGACATTACATTACAGTTCAGTTTGAACATTTCAAACATTCTACAAACAAACCTATGTACAAGAGAGAGAGAGAGAGAGAGAGAGAGAGAGAGAGAGAGAGAGAGAGAGAGAGAGAGAGAGAGAGAGAGAGAGAGAGAGAGAGAGAGAGAGAGAGAGAGAGGGGGGGGGGGGTGAGAGAGAGAGAGAGTCTATGAGCGGGAAAAGATAGATTGTTCTCCACATCACACAAGTTTTTTGCAACTATCACTTCCTCTGACTTAAGTTCAATATGGTAATGCAGAGCCAGTGCTGTCAGATAAGGCTCAGACAAGAAGTGGCCTGGGGTTGGACTGTGTTACCAGGCTGGCCTTGCAGCGGTGGAAGGATTGGAGGCAGTGCGACCGATGTTAGCAAGGCCGTTGGCAGGAATTTATTCAGGTACAAAAAATATCCATCAGGAGGCAAAAAATGAAAAATGAATAAACAAAAAAACCGAAATCAATAATTCAAAATAACTTTCAATGATCTAAACTTTCAATTATCTAAAAACAACCGTCCTCCCCTTGGCACTAATTAAGCCCTTGGCTGGTCTAAGGGCCAGCAGTCGGTTGCACCAGCAGAACGTAAAGCCGATCATTAGTTCGGGTGTAAAGTCTGCCACCCGAACTTATGATGAAATTTATAAAAAACAAGCAAAGGAGCAGGCAAAAGGCTGGGATATGGTGGGGATTGGTCACGTTGACGTGACATGTGGGAGGGTGGAGGGGGTTCAAAAAAAGTCTCAATCACTCTTCGACGCGCATGAAAACCAGCCGCGTAGTTATGAGGGAGGCCGTCCTCACACCGATCTTCCTCGTCGTCATCGTCCTCAGCGTCCTCCGGTTCAAGCAATGCCACCCCAGCCTTAGCTGCAATGTTGTGCAACATAGCCGTCACGCATATCACGGCGCATGACTTGGCCGGCGAAAACTGGAGTCCTCCGCCTGACTTGTGAAGGCATCTAAAGTGCAACTTCCACCTCCCGATCGTGCGCTCAACGATTCACCGGGCCAGACGGTGGGCTTCGTTGTATTCCTCATCATGGACGTCTCCCGGGTTATTCACAGGTGTGAAGAGGAATTATTTCAGGGGGGGAAATGCCGTGAAACGCACAGTGCATTCAGGATTAGGACTGATAGGCTATATTTCGGTTTAAGCCTAATCAATTGTGTTTTAATGTCTTTAGCATTCATATAATTGCAGTCTATTTTTTTCGTAGGCTACTCTGCTGTTGTCCTTGATGGGGATATATTTTAACCCTTTTTAACACAATTTTCCTGCGACATTCCTGCGTCTCCCCCTCCTACGGAGCCCATTTCAGCACCGTGTCAGTAGACAGTTACAATCCTACGACGTCGTGAGTGCAGCGAATGCGCGTTCACGTTAAGAGGAGTTTCGGGAAACGCGACAAAGAAATTATCGATGGATCGCAAGATCCATCGGGAGAATGATCGTACGAGCGAAGATCCATCGTTATCGGGAAACGGGGCCCTGGTCAGTAGCGCAATGGTATTCAGAAACGGCAAAATACCGTTTGCGCCAGAACACGCCTCCTCCTTCCGCCGAACCGCCCCTTGGGGCGCATGATCAATCCCTAATTTACCGGCGAGTGGCGGTGGTGGGAAAAGAACGCTCTGTGCCAGTTGTAAACTAGCAACGACACATGCGCCAGACAGTGACAAGTCACTTGTGCCGGATGCAAGATAGGGCCTTGAATCCGTGTAAGGCGAGGAGTTATCTTTCACATATCTCATACCATGTGTGTTATAAATGGCCTATATATATATATAGACCTATAGACCTGCTGTGTGTGTGTGTGTGTGTGTGTGTGTGTGTGTGTGTGTGTGTGTGTGTGTGTGTGTGTGTGTGTGTGTGTGTGTGTGTGTGTGTGTGTGTGTGTGTGTGTGTGCAGTCAGTCAGCACCCGCTGTGGTGTGCGTGTGTGTGTTGTGTTGTGTGAAGTGTTTCAAGAATGGTTGGCTGCTTTTTTAGGTGCGCACTACTGCCCTCTCCAGCATAGGCCTTTCTACCCTGCCAAGCCGGGTCGGTCGAGGCATGGCACGCCCGGCGATTTCACCGTCTTATCTCAAGTTTCCTGTGTAAAACCGAGGCGGTAAAATCCCCCGTTCGTCACGGCGCGGGCTTTCTTGGTTCAAGGGAGAATGCGGGGCTGCGCACGGAGTCTATCTCTTTAGAATAATTAGCATATTCCCAAATGTTTTATATTTTTATGAATGAAGACGCCCGCATGCAAGAATGAGTTCACGTCTGTGTAGGCTACAAATGCGATTAACTCTTTACAAGTGCAAAAACGCCAACGTATTCTTTATTTTGCTGACCTCTTTTGGGTTAGGGACGGGTTAGGGTTTTTCATCCCGACGAAAGCCTCGTAAGGACAGTTCCTCTGCGTCTCTCTCGTAAATCGCACCATCTTTCAACGTCTTTGTTTAATATGGCTGCATCACCTTCTCTCACATGATCAGCAGCTCGCCTATTTGACTTTCTAACTGATCATGATGATATCACTGCAATGAAGCAACACATGATCAGGCTTGACATTTATGTGATTAGGGCATACACTTGTTTATATGTAGGTCTTTTAAGAGTCATCTAGTGCTTGTTAAGCATATGACTAAGCCAGCTGACGGACCTGCGTCGCAGTTCCAGATGCACTTTCATCAATCAATTCCTTGAACTAGCCTTTGATAATGTTCTGGCCCGCCACCTACTGGCTGGAAAAAATATTGTCCCGAGGCCAAACTTAGTTGCCGTCCCCTTGTCTAGACTAGAGGGATGGACATTAATCGCATATCTGTCTGTCTGTCTGTCTGTCTCCAGTGATACACAGTAGTAACCTGTCTGTCTGTGTACAGTGATGTACCGTATTAACCTGTCTGTCTGTCTCTCTGTCTACAGTGATGTACCGTAATAACCTGTCTGTCTGTCTGTCTGTCTACAGTGATGTACCATATTAACCTGTCTGTCTGTGTCTACAGTGATGTACCGTATTAACCTGTCTGTCTGTCTGTCTGTCTACAGTGATGTACCGTATTAACCTGTCTGTCTGTCTGTCTACAGTGATGTACCGTATTAACCTGTCTGTCTGTCTGTCTACAGTGATGTACCGTATTAACCTGTCTGTCTGTCTGTCTACAGTGATGTACCGTATTAACCTGTCTGTCTGTCTGTCTACAGTGCTTCACTCTAAGCAGTATTTCTACACGGGGTCGTCTGGACTCACAACCTTCCCAGAGTTTGTTGCTGTTGGGATGGTGGATGGAGTTCAGTTTAACTACTATGACAGCAACACCCAGAGAATAGTCCTCAAACAGGACTGGATGGAGCGGTACGCCAGAGAGGACGCCGACTACCTGGAGAGGAACACTGGAAACTATCTGGGTTCCCAGCAGGCCTTCAAAGTCAACATTGGGATTCTGAAGAAGAACTTTAACCAGACAGGAGGTACGATTATATCTACTGTCTCACCTCTCACATGGAGATGTCCATCATTTAACCCCATGATAAAGATCCACCATACTCCTAAACACACACACACACACACACACACACACACACACACACACACACACACACACACACATGGTCACACACGGTGTGTGTGGTGTCTGTGTGTGTGTGTGTGTTCGAAAGTTCAGTGATTGAAACAAATAGAAGCCCGGGCTATTGAAGTTTTAGATATTTTATTACTGTCCTTCTCAACACTCTCTGATCTCACTAAAAGGCTGGCAGAACGAAACAGCAATATCGATGAGATGCGCTCTGCATAGAGAAGAAAGAATACCGACGTTGAATTTGCAACATTTTTGAAACAGATTATTCTAAATCTGCGCATATATGGACACGTCAGAATGTTGCGGTTTCCACTGGCTACAATGCATCTGTGGCTGCTAGTAATGCCACCACTAAGAAGTATACTCTACGCCGTCTGCGGGGATATTTTCAGCATTATTATTATTGTCCATAAGTATAAAGATCCGGGGCTATCGGCTCGAATGCCCGGTCTAACGACCGTGGCATGTGTCCATGAGTATAGATATGTTTATATATATCCACTCTATTGGTCAGATGAAGGGCTGAGGGAGGTGTGGGGTGGTGTAGGGTGGTGTAAGGTGGTGTAGGGTGCTGTAGGGTGCTGTTGGGTGGTGTAGGGTGGTGTAGGGTGGTATAGGTTGTTGTAGGGTGGTGTAGGGTGTTGTAGGGTGGTGTAGGGCGGTGTAGGGTGGTGTAGGGTGGTGTAGGGTGCTGTTGGGTCGTGTAGGGTGGTGAAGGGTGGTATAGGGCGGTGATGAGGGCTGTAGGGTGGTGTTGGGTGGGGTAGGGTGTGTAGGGCGGTGTATGGTGGTGTAGGGTGGTGTAGTGGGGTGTAGGGTGGTGTAGGGCGGTGTAGGGGGGGTGTAGGGGCTTAAGGGTGGTGTAGGGTGGTGTTGGGTGGTGTAGGGTGTGTAGGGCGGTGTATGGTGGTGTAGGGTGGTGTAGTGGGGTGTAGGGGCTGTAGGGTGGTGTAGGGGGTTTAGGGTGGTATTGTGGTGGTGTAGGGTGGTGTAGGGTAGTGTATTTTGGTGTAGGGGGGTGTAGGGGCTGTAGGGTGGTGTAGGGTGGTGTAGTGGGGTGTAGGGGCTGTAGGGTGGTGTAGGGGGTTTAGGGTGGTGTAGGGTGGTGTTGGGCGGTGTAGGGCGGTGTAGGGTGGTATAGGGTGGTGTAGGGTAGTGTATTGTGGTTTTGGGCGGTGTAGGGTGGTGTAGGATGGTGTAGGGTGCTCTAGGGCGGTGTAGGGCGGTGTAGGGTGGTGTAGGGCGGTGTATGGTGGTGTAGGGCGGTGTATTGTGGTGTAGGGCGGTGTAGGGTGGTGTAGGGTGGTGTAGGGCGGTGTAGGGTGGTGTAGGGCGGTGTAGGGTGGTGTAG